>NW_028270154.1:60449189-60601854 GCF_037043375.1 Chiloscyllium plagiosum | reverse complement strand
AACTCGTCCATGCAGACCAGATAACCTAAGTTAATCTAGTCCTATTTGCCAGCATGTGGTCCATATCCCTATAAACTCCCCTTATTCATTTACCCATCAAAATGCATTTGAAATGTTGTAATTGTACCAGCCTCCACCACCTCCTCTGATAGTTCATTCCACACATGCGCCACCCTCTGTCAGAAAAAGGAGCCCCTTACCTCCCTTTTAATTCTATCCTCTCTCAACTGGAGAAAAGATCTTGCCTATTCACCCTATCCATGCCCTCGATGATTTTATAAATATCTGTATGGTCATCCAGATGCTCAGAGAATACAGCTTCAGCCTATTCAGCCTCTCCCTATAGCTCAAACCCTCCAACTCTGGCAATATCCTTGTGAATATTTTCTGAACTCTTGCAATAAATGTTGCAATAAACGTTGGCCTGAAACACTTTATTTTTAACAAGTTTCTCAATCAACCACAATAGAAGTCTAAACAGAGGAAATAATAACTTGTTTTATTTTGGCTATGCGTTTTATTAACTGATAAATACCATTAAAATACATTTTAGTCTTCATTGAGAAACAATTATTGGGATCATTAATCATACAAACCTTTGTCAATTTGTATTTGGTCATCATCAGCAAAAACTAATTGGAATTTTATAGCAACTAAAGCATACTGAAACATCTTACGTTACATCATGGGGGGACAATATCAACAAAATATACTGCTAAGGCACATAAAAAAACATTGATGCTGATGACCAAAATTTTGGTCAATGTAGTCGTTTTTAATAGTGCTTTAAAAGCAGAATGAGAAGTAAATAGGCAAGAGGTTTAGCAGGGGAATTCTAGAGCTTCGGACCTGACAGCTGAAGGTACAGCTTTGGATAGCAAAACAATTAAAATTGAAAATGCTCAAGAGGCCAAAATTACATGAATGAAGATATTTCAGAAGGTTTTGAGGGTAGATGAGATTTAAGATGTAGGAAGGGAAAAGGCCATAAAAAGATTGAAAAACAAAAATTGGAATGTTAATATTGAGATATGCTTAATTCGGAGACAATTTAGGTCAAACACAGAGATGATAAGTACATTTAAGTATATAGAGTACAGATACTGATAGTGAGGTTATGGATCTTAGAATATGCAGGGTCAAGCAAGACAGTGTTGGAATAGTCAAGTCAAGAGGTAAAATCTGCCTATAAGAGGTTTTCAGCATGAGTAGACTTGAGGCAGGGGTGTTGTTATGGAAGTGGAGATACATTATCAGAAAGTTCACATAAGTATAGGAATTGGGTGGTCATGTTGCAGATATACAGGACATTGGTGAGGTCACTTTTGGAACACTGCATTCAATTCTGGTCTCCCTGCTATAGAAAAGATGTTGTTAACTTGAAAGGATCAGAAAAGATTTAAAAGTAAGTTGCCAGGGTTGGAGGGTTTGAGCTACAGGGAGAGGCTGAATAGGCTGGGGCTGTTTTCTCTGGAGCGTCGGAGACTGATGAGTGACCTTATAGAGGTTTTTAAAATCACGAGGGGCATGGATAGGGTGAATAGTCAATGTCTTTTAACCAGGGTAGGTCAATCCAAAACTAGAGGGCATAGGTTTAAATGGAGAGGGGAAAGATTTAAAAGGGGCCTAAGGGGCAGTTTTTCACACAGAGGGTGGCGAATGTATGGAATGAGCTGCCAGAGCAAGTAGGTTAGTACAATTACAACATTTCAAAGGCATTTGGATGTGTACATGAATGGGAAGAGTTTAGAGGGATATGGACCAAATGCTGGCAAATGGGACTAGATTAATTTAGGATATTTGATTGGCATGGACGATTTGGACTGTTTCTGTGCCATGCATCTCTATAACTCTATGACTCTAAAACTTGGATGTTTTACGTTGTTTTAGCTCTATGACTCTATAACCCTATGTCCCAGGGAGTTCATCTTGGAGTCAAATATGATATCAATATTACAAGCAGTCTGTTTCCTCATCAGGTATTTGCCCGACAAAGCGATGAAGTTGAGTGTGACTTTGTGCAGAACACTAGGCATAAGGTGAGTCAGGAAAATCTTACCTTCTATCTGAAGCCCTAATTTTGTTTGCATTACACATTTAATTTTAATTTACTGGTTCAGTTCTAAATTTTGAAGGCCCTGTGCAAGTCATTTAAAAAGTTCAAAAAGTTATAAGGCTGAGTAAATAACTAGAAATGGCAAAGATCTGAGTGTTTTTTCAGAAGTGGGCAAAATATGAATTAAGGTATTGGAAAGGAATTGGGGAAAGCTATGCAGTCAAAACTGTGATGAGCAGAGGGAAAGATGCCTTGACGATTATAATTGTATTTGTGAAACCTAAAGATGAAATCTGTTGTTGGATAGCACCTGTGACCTACCATATATGAATAATGAACTGCATATTGTGGATTTTTGCAGTTATGAACTGTCACATGTCCATGGGGAGTAATGCAGGTGTTTGTTTTTGTGCAAGATGCACTTTTGCTGTTTCCACTATTTAAAGTGAAATTCACTTTCATGTTGGCGATACTGTTTGCTAGTTTATTTAGCTTTAATTTATCCAGTTTTTGATTTAAGTTATTTTCCTCACTTGGGGGATATTCAGTACACTTGATTATGTTGATTTAGCTTCCGTAAAAAGATCATAGCAATACTAACATAATTTTCTGTCAAAGTGACAATGATGCTAATGACCACCACAGTTGTTTATGGGAAAATGGTACAACACTCATGGCAAGAATCGAATACATGATTCTATGTCAATATCCAAAAATTGTTACCAGATTGCAATACTCCTCTGTTAACTTCATTAAGTCAATATTTTGTCATTCACTTCCCTGTTCTTCTCAAGGTCTTACTGTACTGGCCTATTAATTAACATGCTACAGAGTGTTAATATAGTCATTCAGTGTAAGTGCCTCTTTGACATTATAGAAATGAGAAGTAAAATGCAAACTCCAAACTGGCAAAGTGTCATTGTGAATAGCTTAAAAATGTGTTGCTGGAAAAGTGCAGCAGGTCAGGTAGCATCCAAGGAGGAGAATCGACGTTTCGGGCATAAGCCCTTCTTCAGGAATGATTCGTGAAGAAGGGCTTATGCCCGAAACGTCAATTCTCCTTCTCCTTGGATGCTGCCTGACCTGCTGCGCTTTTCCAGCAACACATTTTTAAGCTCTGATCTCCAGCATCTGCAGTCCTCAGTTTCTCCATTGTGAATCGCTTGTAGACTTGAAATATGTCAGGCCAAAGGGGATCTTATCCACTTTTGGATAATTAACAAAAATAATTCTTAAATTTGTTGGGGGAAATCAATGCCTTTAAATACTTCACTGGGTCTTCCTCAAAAATGTTTGCTGGCTGAGATTCACCAATCAGGTGCCAGTAGTCCACATGCAACCATATGCCACCACTCCCACTGTCTGTGGAAGCTGAATACTCACCAGAAGTCCAGGATCATTGTGGGGTCAAAGCCAATCTGAAGTGGGATGGAGGTCATCAGGTGGGTGTTGCAGAAGTAAGGGTTTTGAAGACAAGGCACAGTGTGGTTTTCAGTAGCCCCACCTTATTGATACCAGGTCCCTTATTTGCACACAAGGTGTCCAATGTTTTGGAAGCTTACAGAAGGCTGCTGACAAACCTGGCGAAAGTGAGGACTGCAGACACTGAAGATTAAGGTCAAGATTAGAGTGGTGCTAGAAAAGCACAGCAGGTCAGGCAGCAGCCAAGGAGCAGGAAAATCGACGTTTCTGGCAAAAGCCCTTCATCAGGAATGAGGCAGGGAGCCTCCAGGTTGGAGAGATAAATGGGAGGGCCGTGGGGCTGGGGAGAAGGTAGCTAAGAGTGCAATAGATGGATGCAGGCTGGGATAAAGGTGCTCGGTCGGAGAGGAGGGTGGAGTGGATAAGTGGAAAGGAAAATTAGCAGGGAGGGCATGAGGATGGTGCTGAGCTGGCAGGTTGGAACTGAGGTAAGGTGGGGAGAGGGGAAGTGAGGAAATCGATGAAGTCCACATTGATGCCCGGGGTTGAAGTGTTCTGAGGTGGAAGATGAGGTGCTCAAACCAAACAAGTATGCTGGATAGTCTTCTAATATTGTGGGATAGTTATGTGGCCAGTGCTAATTTACAATTTGCTCCCGAATAATGCAAGTCAATTTAATAAATTTGTGATTCAGTAGAAGCATTAGTATGCTGGTAAGCATGGGAATAAATTGAATACAGCGAGATCATACACATTGCTCTTGTGTGCTCCTGGTTTAGGCAAGGAAGGTAGCCAGAACAGCTCACTGCATCTCACTACATATGGCCACAGGATTTTGTACATCTACATAAATGAGGATGAATTATAGAGTCATAGAGATGTACAGCATGGAAACAGACCCTTCGGTCCAATCCATCCATGCCAACCAGATATCCCAACCCAATCTAATCCCACCTGCCAGCACCTGGCCCATATCCTTCCAAACCCTTCCTATTCATATTCATAAATGACTTTTAAATGTTGCAATTGTACCAGCCTCCATGACTTCCACTGGCAGCTCATTCCATACACATACCACCCTCTGTGTGAAAAAGTTGTCTCTTTTATATCTTTCCATTCTCACCCTAAACCTATGGCCTCTAGTTCTGGAATCCCCCACCCCAGGACTTTGTCTATTTATGCTATCCATGTCCCTTATAATTTTGTAAACCTCTTTAAGATCAACCCTCAGCCTCCAACACTACAGTGAAAACAGTCCCAGCCTGTTCAGTCTCTCCCTATAGCTCAAATACTCCAACCCTGGTAACATTCTTGTAAATCTTTTCGGAACCCTTTCAAGTTTCACAACATCTTTCCAATAGGAAGGAGACCAGAACTGCACACAATATTCCAATAGTGGCCTAACCAATGTCCTGTACAGCCGCAACATGACCTCCCAACTCCTGTACTCAGTACTCTGACCAATAAAGGAAAGCATACCAAACACCTTTTTCACTATCCTATCTAACTGTGACTCCACTTTCAAGGAGCTATGAACCTGCACTCCAAGGTCTCTTTTTTCAGCAACAATCCCTAGGACCTTACCATTAAGTGTATAAGTCCTGCTAAGATTTGCTTTCCCAAAATGCAGCGCCTCACATTTATCTGAATTAAACTCCATCTGCCACCTATCAGCCCATTGGCCAATCTGGTCAATATCCTGTTGTAACCTTCTTTGCTGTCCACTACACCTCCAATTTTGGTGTCATCTGCAAACTTACTAACCGTACCTCTTATGCTCACATCCAAATCATTTATGTAAATGACAAAAAGTAGAGGACCCATCACTGATCCTTGTGGCACTCCACTGGTCACAGGCCTCCAATCTGAAAAACAAACCGTCAACCACCACCCTCTGTCTTCTACCTTTGAGCCAGTTCTGTATCCAAATGGCTAGTTGTCCCTATATTCCATGAGATCTAACCTTGCTAATCAGTCTCCCATGAGTGAAGTCCA
This sequence comes from Chiloscyllium plagiosum, assembly GCF_037043375.1. NCBI lineage: Eukaryota > Metazoa > Chordata > Chondrichthyes > Orectolobiformes > Hemiscylliidae > Chiloscyllium > Chiloscyllium plagiosum. Next base: position 60,596,381 of record NW_028270154.1, on the reverse strand, counting down.
TATTGATCACATTTACCTCACTGTCCTCAGCAATCCTCTTTGTTACTTCCTCAAAAAACTCAATCAAGTTTGTGAGACATGGTTTCTCACGCACAACGCCATATTGACTATCCCTAATCAGTCCTTGCCTTTGCAAATGTATGTACATCCTGTCCCTCAGGATTCCCTCCAACAACTTGCCCACCAGCGATGTCAGGCTCACTGGTCTATAGTTCCCTGGCTTGTCCTGCCCACCTTTCTTAAACAGTGGCAACACGTTAGCCAACTTCCAATCTTCCGGCACCTCACCTGTGACTATTGATGATACAAATATCTCAGCAGAGCTCTAGGGTACACCTGATCAGGTCCTGGGGATTTATCCACCATTATGCGTTTCAAGACATCAAGCACTTCGTCCTCTGTAATATGGGCATTTTTCAAGATGTCACCATCTATTTCCCTACAGGCTATATCTTCCATGTCCTTTTCCACAGTAAATACTGATGCAAAATACACATTTAGTACTTAGCCATTTTCTGTGGCTTCACATAATGGCCATCTTGTTGATCTTTGAGGGGCCCTATTCCCTCCCTAGTTGACCTGTTGTCTTTAATGTATTTGTAAAAACCCTTTGGATTCTCCTTAATTCTATTTGCCAAAGCTATCTCATGTCCCTTTTTGCCCTCCTGATTTCTCTCTTAAGTATACTCCTACTTTCTTTGGATTCACGCGATCTATCCTGTCTATATCTGACATATGCTTCCTTCTTTTTCTTAACCAAACCCTCAATTTCTTTAGTCATCCAGCATTCCCTATACTTACCAGCCTTTCCTTTCACCCGAACAGGAATATACTTTCTCTGGATTCTCGTTATCTCATTTCTTACAGCTTCCCATTTTCCAGCCGTCCCTTTACCTGTGAACATCTGCCCCCAATGAGCTTTTGAAAGTTCTTGCCTAATACCGTCAAAATGGGCTTTTCTCCAATTTAGAACTTCAACTTTTAGATCTGATCTATCCTTTTCCATCATTATTTAAAATCTAATAGAATCATGGTTGCTAGCCCTAAAGTGCTCCCCCACTGACACCTCAGTCACCTGCACTGCCTTATTTCCCAAGAGTAGGTCAAGTTTTGAACCTTCTCTTGTAGGTACATCCACATACTGAATCAGAAAATTTTCTTGCGCACACTTAACAAATTCCTCTCCATCTAAACCCTGGCAGTCCCAGTCTATGTTTGGAAAGTTAAAATCCCCTACTATAACTACCCTATTATTCTTACAGATAGCTGAGATCTCCTTACAAGTTTGTTTCTCAATTTCCCTATGACTATTGGGGGGTCTATAATACAATCCCAATAAGGTGATCATCCCTTTCTTATTTCTCAGTTCCACCCATATAACTTCCCTGGATGTATTTCCGGGAATATCCTCCCTCAGCACAGCTGTAATGCTATCCCTTATCAAAAATATCGCTCCCCCTCCTCTCTTGCCTCCCTTTCTATCCTTCCTGTGGCATTTGTATCCAGGAACATTAAGCTGCCAGTCCCGCCCATCCCTGAGCCATGTTTCCGTAATTGCTATGATATCCCAGTCCCATGTTTCTAACCAGGCCCTGAGTTCATCGCCTTCCCTGTTAGGCCCCTTGCATTGAAATAAATGCAGTTTAATTTATTAGTCCTATCTTGTCCCTGTCTGCCCTGACTCGCTTCTGTTCTCAACTGTATCAGTCTCAGATTGATCTCTTTCCTCACTACCTCCCTGGGTCACACCGCTAACCCCTCCCCCCGCCCAACCTTACTAGTTTAAATTCTCCTGAGCAGCTCCAGCAAATCTCCCTGACAGTATATTAGTCCCCTTCCAATTTAGGTGCAATCTGTCCTCCTTGTACAGGTCACTTCTATCCCAAAACAGATTCCAATGATCCAAAATGTGAATCCTTCTCCCATACACCAGCTCCTCAGCCATGCATTCATCTGCTCTATCCTCCTATTCCTGCCCTCACTAGCTCGTAGCACCGGGACTAGTCCAAATATTACTACTCCAGAGGACCTCCTTTTTAAATTCCTGCCTAACTCTCTGTAATCTCCCTTCAGAATCTCAACCTTTTCCCTTCCTATGTCATTGGTTCCAATGTGTACAATGACATCTTGCTGGCCCCTCTCCCCCTTGAGAACATTCTGCACCCTCTCAGAGACATTCTTGATCCTGGCACCAAGGAAGCAACGCACCATTCTGATTTTTCGCTGCTGGCCACAGAAACATCTGTCTGTACCTCGGACTAGAGAATCCCCTGAAACAATTGATCTCTTGGAACCCAATGTACGCCTCATTTAAGCTAGAGCCGGAATCTTTTCGTCCAGTGAAAATGTTGGAAGTGAAAATACTCCCTTACCCAGAGCTTGGTAATGCCTAATTGGCCACTAATAGATTGGATACATGATTCTTGCTTTAGAGAGCTGCTGATCAGAATCTGGTATCTATCTAGAGCTTCAGTTCAACATGCAGTATTGGATTAGGAGTTACGTGTCGCAGGATCTTGTCAAGTGTCAAGCTGGCAGAGCCTGTCAAGTTGAACACAGTTTTAGAGCACATGGGGGTGAGGGAAAGCCTTGATGGGTACAAAGGGGAGAAAGTGAGGTCTGCAGATGCTGGAGATCAAAGTTGAAACTTTATTGCTGGAACAGCACAGCAGGTCAGGCAGCATCCAGGGAACAGGAGATTCGACGTTTCGGGCACAGGCCCTTCTTCTTCCTGAAGAAGGGCCTGTGCCCGAAACGTCGAATCTCCTGTTCCCTGGATGCTGCCTGACCTGCTGTGCTGTTCCAGCAATAAAGTTTCAACTTTGATGGGTATAAAGCCTTGGTGAAGGGACTTCCAGTGTATATGTAGTACCTTTTAAGATTGAATCCCACTGACTGCCATCTACATAGACAGGCAACCCTTTTACTACATTGGTTATGTTCTGGTGTGGGTCAAAGTGAAGAGCTACATTGGGCAGTAATTAATATAGTTGTGGTACAGGCAGGGGCAGATGGCAAGTCACCTATTTCATTTCATGAATACTATCCACCTTCTGTCCTGGTGCTAGGGAATGATAAAATTGATTGAACGTAGCAATCCCTTGGTGATGCACTGAAATATCAGCTGTGAAATGTACTCAAACTCTGGAGAGAAACTTAAATCCACCACCTTTTGACTCACACACAAGTGAAATGTGTAAAGTTTATTACAAATCTGCTCAAAATCGATCAAGCAAATTGCATTTTACTTTGCGAGTTAGACTTTCCTTGTTATTCTTCATCACCATTGCACATCAATTGAAATTAAATGAAAGTTTTTTCTTCCCCTCAGTAATGTCATCTCCACCTTCTGTCTTTGCATTCAATTCAGTTGCCTCTCCTGGATTATAATTCTCTAATTTCTGATAGAGTGAATGATGCAATGGGAAGTTTCTGATCCATGTTTTCTCAGCCTGCTTCAGTGATCTGAAACTTCAGTGGACACCATAAGTGTCAGACACTTTATTTCAAAGTGGAGCACGATGTGTCAACTTGTGTCTGATTGTGGTCAAAAGCTGTGGTGCTAGAAAAGCAGAACTAGTCGGGCAGCATCTGAGGAGCAGGAGAGTTGACATTTTAAGCATAAGCTCTTCATCAGGAATGTTGGTGGGGGAGATGCGGGAGTGTCCAAGGGAGCTGAGAGGTAAATGGAAGGAAGGGTGGGGCTGTGCGCAAGGTAGCTGTAGGTAAATAGGTAGATGAAAATGACAAAGGTCGGATGGGGGGAAGGAAGATGGACAGTTAGGAAAGCAGGTAAGATAGTGCAAGAGGGTGGTGCTGAGTTGGAGGGTTGGTTCTTGGATAAGGTTAGGGGAGGAGATATTTGGAAACTAGTGAAATCAACATTGATCACGTGTGGTTGGAAGGTTCCAAGGCGGAAGATGAGGTGCTCTTCCTCCAGGCCTCGGGTGGCTAGGATTTGGAGGTGAAGGTGGCCCAGGTCTTATATGTCCTTGGTGGAGTGGGAGGGGGAGTCAAAGTGTTCAGCCACAGGGCGGTGGGGCTGCTTGGTGGGTGTGTCCCAGAGATGCTCTCTGAAACATTTGCAAGTTGGCGTCCTGTCTCCCCAATGTAGACGAGATCACATCAAGAGCAATGAACACAGTAGATGAGGTGCTTGGATCTGCAGGAAAATCTCTGCTGGGTGTGGAAGGATCCTTTGGGGCCTTGGATGGAGGTGAGGCAGGGGGTTTTACTACCTCTTGCGTTGGCACCCCAATTTCCACATATTATCAAATGTGTTGTTCTGTTTCTTAAAGCAATGGAAAGTTTAAATTAATGTTCTTTTAGTTTTTGCCATCATAGGGTCTGTGACTCCTTTCCTATTCTGAACTTGCACCAAACACATCGTCATCTCTTCAAAATCTTGTTTCCTTGTTCTTTTTCTTCCCCTACTTCCTGTTTTTATCTCTGGATACTCCCCACACAAATACAGGAAAAATAATACTTGTCCATTCATCTTCACTCAAAGTTGTCCAGTGTATCAAACATTACTGCATTATTTATGAAGAGCTTCTCTATGTAACTGACTGCAATCATAGGTCATGGTGTGTAACCCTTCTCCTTCTGTGGGAGATGCGGATTAGGTGACTACTTGCAATGCATCTCTGTTCAATACACAGTTCCATCACTATGTTTCCTGTACTTTATCAATAGTCAACTAAGAAAACAAAGAATTGCAGAAGCTGGAAATCAGAAACAAAATAAGAAATTGATCAGAAATAAAATCAGTTTTGAGGAAAGGTCACTATGATCTGAAAAATTAATTCTGCTTTCTCTCCACAGACACTGACAGACTTGCTGAGTTTTTCCAACAATTTCTGGTTTTGTTTCTGTTAACTTCAACATTATCTTATATACTGTTGCAAAACAACTTAGCTTGGAAAGTATCTTAGCTTTCTCCTCGGCAGTCTGCAACCTTCTAACTGAAATATTAGCATCAGTAGTTTCAAACTTTGATGATATCCTTTTGTTTTACATCTCACATCTCATTCACAGGTTCTCTATCTCTCCAAAATTTTCCAACTTACTTTGCTTTTTTTGAATTTTTAAATGTCTTAACGCTTCTGTGTCTTTCATAACAGAGATCATTTATCACATAATTTCACCCAAATTAGTTTCTTCTAATTGATTGAAAAATAAGAGGCAGATGGGCATATTAATACAATGTTGAAAGGGAACCACACTTAGCTGATTAATCTGTCTATACTCTCAACACATGCTAAATGCCCTGCTGTGTATTTTCAAATATTTTTCAGATTTCTAACATCTGCAGTAACACTTTGTATTAGATGCAAACAGCAGGTGATCCTGACAGATCTTCCAACTGTTCTGATGCTTCTGTCAATTGTAACTTATTACTAACATCCAGCAACACAAACAGAAGAGGAAAATTAGAATTGAGGTAGAATTGAAATTTCTGCAGTAAAGATTTCATCCTAAAATACAGCCTAAAATACACTGTAAAAGTATGAAAGTTAATTGAGGTTGCACAATTGTATTTGAAGGGTTTTTTATTTGCAATTGTGCAAATTGCAGTAACTAAATTAACCAGAAGTTATAATATACATTTAAATAAATTACAAATGCTGGAAATTGAGAACTGCTGTGATTACACATATCCCAAATGTTAGTCAAATATTGACATATCTGCTGTCCACTTCTAGACCTTTCTGCTTGACCACGTTTGAGTTACACTGTGAGCTGAAACTTGTCTATCGTTTGTAGTTTGTGTTGAAGAACTCCATAAGGATCATGAACTACTTTAGTCTTGTCTTCAAAACATAAATATTGCACAAGTTGTTACTTATCAAAGCTCAAGCAGCTGTTACGTGTTGAACAGAGCAGCATGTTCTGAATAAAGCCAGATGTTAATATAGTTCTTTTAAATGAAAACTCAAACTCAGCCCTTTTCAAATGGAAGCAAAGGATGTGACAAAGGTGCTATTTGGAGGGATACAATCCAAAATGATAAAAATACCTAGAAGCAACAAGGAAATGAAAATTTGTGTAGAAATACCTAAGCTACCCCAGGTAAGATCATTAATTCCCTTCTAGTTGAAACAAATATATTTCAAACTGTTTTGAAGCTTGAGGAAACAAATTCTATGCTCACAATTCACTCACATTGAAGATTTACACATTGGGGTTGTTAGCTTTCACATATTATGACATGGAGACAGCCAAACTGGATCAACGTTTCTACCTCTGTGTTCACAGAGATCCTCAAAGATCCTCAAAATTGACCCAATAGTTCCTTCACAGAGTTTTGAATAACTAATCCAAGACGTTGCAACTAATCAATTCCAGGTGCTGGTTTGCATCATAAACAACAAAAAAGCAATTAATGAACAATCGAGTGAACTTTGTAGTGTGAATATAAACAAAAAAGCTTTGTTTCCATTCCCATTCACACAAAAGATATACAAGGGAGAAATAATTAAAAATAACAAGACCAGCCAGTTAAGTGGTATGCATGATGCACTGTTCAATGCGCATAAATCATAGTTTCTTGGCTGATTTTCCGAAAATGTCCATCAAGATCCCCTTTACAGTTCACCTAGATAAAGACAGTAATACTTATAACTTAATTTTATATTCTCTGAGCTTTGAAGAGCTTGTTATGAGAGGTTAGGCAGGGAGCTTTCAAATCTTCTTGCTGTAGTATCAACAGCTAGTCTCATTTAACACAAAAAACAGTGCCCAAAACCCAATTTAAAAACTCAGCTGTCCCTATCAGTCCGATCATCTCCTCCATGAGGTCCAAATTGCCATTCAAAATCTTCCATCTAATTGAGCATAAGCTATGTTCCAGACTTGCTGGAACCCGTTCCCAGGTGTTGACCTAATGACTAGCCAACTTCAACTTTCTGTTTAACATTATACTCTTCCTCAGTGACGAAGCATCTACAAAACCTTGATCAGGAACTAACCTGCAATTAGCTACTAGATGTGGCCTCACAAATAAGTAAAAGCTTGTTTGGTCTGTTTTCCTTTTAACACAAGCTGATACAGATGGTCTAAAAGTCATTTATAATTCACAGTTCCCAGTTCCCAGCTCCACACCAAAATTGATAAAATAATAAAATAAAAATAATGAAAAATCAGTGAGGGCTATAATAAATATGAGTGCTTCCATAAGCTTCAAGGAGTTCACAATTTGCCCATTGGAATCAGTAGTTCAATGTTTCATTGGCAGGCCCAATGATATTCTATTAGGGACATCTTCTGATTGGAAAGAGGTGGAAAATTCGGCTTTTGGATCATGAAAACTATTTGCCCAGCTAAGGGATATGATATGATCCTGGGTAGGATGATGGGGAATCATTGATTGCTTACAGCGTAGAAGAAAACTATTAGTTACCCAATGAGTTATATCTGACAATCTGAAGGGATATATATTGAATGGCAGATTGATATTTCTCTCACACCACAAAAAACATTTAACACCTTTTTTTTGTTTTTAGTAGCTTTCAGAGGTCCATTTAAAGATATTCCATGAATTAATATTAGTTTTTTAAAGAGCCTTTTTTTCCTGAGGAGTTTTGGACCAGCACCTTGTTTGCTTTTACTGAGGAGACTGTAAATCTCCTAGTTATTTTTAAAATTAATATTATTTTCCCCCACACTACCACCTAACAGCAGTAGTGCCTATATTTCCCCCAGCACCCATGTCGCATGTGTGCAGGTGAAGAACACAGTGAAGAACAACAAGTGCATAAACCTTTATTTATATTCCACTACCAGGAAGAAAGGAAACACCCGAGTGGCCAGTGACAAGCAGTGCCCTTCTTGACAAAAGCAATGCTGTGTGGTCAGAAGGTGAAGGGATGGGCAGGAATTAAATCAAAATAGAGTTGGAGGGGGAAATAAAACACTCCACTCCCTGCGGCACCCACCTCTCCCTGAACAACTCAAGGGTGTTGGTGGACACTGCATGCTCCTTCTCCAGGGACACCCGGGAGGAGCTTTTTTTTATAAGCTTTCCCATAAATCTGCCAGTAATCAGGTTGTGAATTCAATAAACTGCTGAAATTGTAATTGATTGACAGTCAATGCAAGCCCATATGCAAATAGTAATTGTCAATAGTCGCTAACAACAAGTTAATGAGTTCAATTAAGTAGAAATGACTTATTGATTTCCATTGAGAAGCTCGCTATAGTGCTTTTAGATCATAGTAGCAGCAAATAAAGGGACTGTTATAACACAGTGGTAGTATCCCTACCCCTGGACCGCAAGGCCAGAGTTCAAGTCCCACTTGCTCCAGAGGTGTATAATAACATCGCCAAATAGGTTTATTTGGAAAATAGGATAATGAAAATTTTTAAAAAGTGAAAGCAGCAAAGAGTGAAATTGCTAGAATTCAGGATCCAGTGAATTTGAAATTCCTTTCTTCATTCAACAAGTGTGATTGATGATTCAGGAATTTGGATTGTTTGTTTCTGATATTTGTCTGCTGCAGGTGGGCTTTAATCCTCTTCAAGTTGAATTTCATGGAAGGATGACAATTAATTGTGGCTGGATATCCCACCACTTTCCTGCCCCTGTCATGATTAAATCTGTGGTAAGAGGGACCACGGATAGCTTTCTCACTCTCTGGCAATTGAGTAAATAGTGCCAATTCAGGATCCTCATCCCACTGATGCTGATATTTATCCGATGGTATGTGAGGGATTGCTATGCAGAAAGCCTGAAAAGCGAATACTTGTGGACTTCTGGAAAGTCCTCTGAATCTAATGCATTTTTAAGTGCCTCACTGAGGGATCAAGCCTGTAAGGAGTAAAGTTAATACTTGCTCTGACTACTGTCTCACTTCCTCATGAACACAGCCCCACAACTCCCTTCTCTCTCTACCTCCAAATCTGATGGGCTTTGACCCATCAGTAATCTTGGACTTCATTAGGGTGTAGCACTAGAAGCAGCCACTGGCTGTTAGACAATAAAGTGCTGTTGACCTCTGGTTGATAGCTCTTGGAACGCACGACTTTCATTTCTGGGGTTCTTGACTGGTGAGAAAGTTAATGGTGCCCAGTTAAGTGTTGGATGGTACTTAATATGATAAGCCTTCCCATAAAGGGGTGAAACCGGTCTCTCGCCAATCTCCAACTTAGAATATAAAGCGGTCTCGGTAGTTAGACAAACAGTTGTGAAGCAAATCACTCTAGATTCTATATTGGTTAGGGTATTTGTTCAAGCACGATCATTGTGTGCCAAAAGTGTGCAGAGGAGGCAGATCACAAGGTAAGTCACAAGCACTTTTGTTGGTCATTTATATAAATGATTTGAATGAGAATATACGAGGCATGTATAGTAAGTTTGCGGATGACACCAAAACTAATGGTAAGGTGGACAGTGAAGAAGGTTATCTGAGATAAGAAAGAGATTTTGATCAATTAGGTCATTAGGCTGAGGAGTAGCAGGTGAAACTTAATTTGGATAAATGTGAGGTATTGCATTTTGGTAAAACAACCAAGGGCAGGACTTATATAATTAATGGTAGGGCCCTGGTTGTAGAACAGAGAGACCGAGGGGTTCAGGTACATAATTATTTGAAATTTGCATCACAGGTAGACAGGGTGGTTGAGAAGGCTTTTAGCATTCTTGCCTTCATTACTCTGACCTTTGTGCGTAGGAGTTGGGAAGTCATATCGAAGTTGTACAGAATGTTGGTGAAGTCTCGTCTGGAGTATTGTATGCAGTTCTGGTTGCCCTGTAACATGATTCCAAAAGAATTGAACAGGACGTTGCTGGGAATGAAAGGCTTGAGATATAAAACTAGACTGGATAGACTGGGATGCTTTTCATTGGAACGCAGACGTTTGAGGGGTGACCTTATAGAGGTTTATAAAATCGTGAGGGGCATAGATAAGGTGAATAGCAAAGGTCTTTCCCTAAGGTGGGGAAAAGATTTGGGGGAATATTTTTAAGGTGAGAGAAGAAAGATTCATAAAGGACATGAGGAGTTACTTTATTACACAAACTTGATTGAGTTTTTTGAAGAAGTAACAGAAAGGATTGATGAGGGCAAAGCGGTAGATGTGATCTGTATGGACATCAATAAGGCGTTCGACAAGGTTCCCCATGGGAAACTGGTTAGCAGGGTTAGATCTCATGGAATACAAGGAGAACTAACCATTTGGATATGGAACCGGCTCGAAGATAGAAGACAGAGAGTGGTGGTGGAAGATTGTTTTTCAGGAGGCCTGAGACTAGTGGAGTGCTACAAGGATCAGTGCAGGGTCCACTACTTTTCATCATTTATATAAATGATTTGGATGTGAGCATAAGAAATATAGTTAGTAAGTTTGAAGATTAAACCAAAATTGGAGGTGTAGTGGACAGCGAAGAAGGTTACGTCAGATTACAACAGGATCTTGATCAGATGGGCCAATGGGCTGAGGAGTGGCAGATGGAGTTTAATTTAGATAAGTGCGAGGTGCTGCATTTTTGGAAAGCAAATCTTAGCAGGATTTACACACGTAATGGTAAGGCCTAGGGAGTGTTGCTGAACAAAGAGACCTTGGACTGCAGGTTGAAAGCATAGTGAAGAAACCACTCAATATGCTTTCCTTTATTGGTCAGAGCATTGAGTATAGGTGTTGGGAGGTCATGTTGTGACTCTACAGGACATTGGTTAGGTAACTTTTGGAATATTGCATGCAATTTTGGCTTCTTTCTATTGGAAGGATGTTGTGAAACTTGAAAGGGTTCAGAAAAGATTTACAGTGATGTTGCCAGGGTTGAAGGATTTGAGCTATAGGGAGAAGTTGAATAGGCAAGGACTGTTTTCTCTGGAATGTCAGAGGCTGAGGGGTGACCTTATAGAGGTTTATAAAATCATGAGGGGCATGGTTCGGATAAATAGACAAGTCTTTTCCTTGGGATGGACAGGTCCAGGGTTAGTATGAGAGGAGGAATATATAAAAGGAACTTAAGGGGCAACGTTTTCACGCAGAGGGTGGTACGTGTATGGAATGAGCTGTCAGAGGAAGTGATGGAGACTAGTACAATTGCAACATTTAAAACTCATCTGGATGGGTATATGAATAGGAAGGATTTGGAGGGATATGGGCTGGGTACTGGTAGGTGGGACTAGATTAGTTTGGGATATCTGGTCGGCACAGACGAGTTGGACCGAAGGGTCTGTTTCCGTGCTGTACATCATTATAGCTCTATGACTCTATGAGTGGTTAGTGTGTGGAATTAACTGCCAGAGGAAGTGGTGTATGCAGGTATAGTTACAACATTTGAAAGACATTTGGATAATTAAATGAATAGGAAAGGTTTGGAGGAATATGGGTCAAATACAGGCAGGTGGTCTGGTTTAGTTTGGGAACATAATAGTGTCGACTGGTTGGATCGAAGGGTCTGTTTCCAAGTTACATGATTCTATGAGTCTATGAATCAACATCGCATTTGGAGACAATACCTTCGTAACCTTAACTATGTGAATACGTGTTCACCACTTCTCAGATCTCCACTATTTAAAGGGATCATCAACTATTTACAAAAAGGTAAAGAACTGCAGATGCAGTAAATCAGAAACGAAAGAGAAGTTGCTGAAAAATCTCAGCAGGCCAGGTAGCAACTGTGAACAGAAATCAGAGTTAACATTTCAGGTCCAGTGAGGAATGGTCACCGGACCCAAAACATTAACTCTGATTTCACTTCAGACCTACTGAGCTTTTCCAACAGCTTCTGTTTTGATTGATTGACTTATATGTTAGCCCCGGTTGATTTCCTCTGGCTGTTATGATTCTATGAGTGTTTGGGGCTTTTAATAATTTGTTTGGAATTGCAAGCTTCTGCAGGGAGTACAGTGGCAAGTGCTGAAAATGTTTTTGCTGACTCCAATACATGTTTGCAGCTGTGTTCCCTTTGGAATATAGCATCTTCTAAAAACTGAATAGAAGCCATGTTGAGCAGACCAGGCTACTGAAAGTGGGAGAAGACAGGGAAGAGCACTCAACATGAAGCCGTATCTGCAAAAGCATTCAGGTAGAAATTCTGAATCCTTAAGGCAAGAATCTATGAGACATCTGCACCTCGGAAAACCATCTTTACTAAAATATGCCACTTTTGAAGCCACAACTGTAATATTATAGCATAACAAAAACCACATTGCCAAAACCATTCAGTTACAGTGGTAATGAAATTGTATATTCTTAGTTCCTTAATTCTGGAGTTGGATATATTTGAAACATTGCACTGTTGTCTTAGCAGGGTCACTGAGATTGGCTCAATGAGAGTCCTGAAGAAGGGCTAATGCCCGAAACGTCGATTCTCTTGTTCCCTAGATGCTGCCTGACCTGCTGCGCTTTTCCAGCAACACATTTCCATCAATGAGAGGTACTTGTATTTCTTGACCTCCTCCAGAATCTATTTCATATGTCTGCTTGTAATTATTCTAGTCAGGGAAAGGCAGACAGAGGTGCTAGGATTACAGATTCCCTGTTCGTCAAAGTGCTATTGACTGCACACACATCACTTTCTTGGCACTGTATGTCAACTCTGCTATACATCGGGACAAAAGTGATTTCACTCCCTCAGCATTCAGCCCTTGTGTGACCATAGGTAATGAATCATGCAGAATGCCCCTTATCTTGGCAAAAGTTATGATACATTCATTCCGTAACAGTCCAATGTACCAGTTACATCGTGCTGCGATGTGAAACCGAAGTGTTGTTATTAAGTGATAAAGGCTATCTGTTGACAACAGGCTTCATGGCTCCAGTATACAGCCAACATGCACAAAACAAACTTACACTGAGAATCATATTTCCACACCAAATATAAAGGAGAAGACAGTTGCTATATTGGAACAATAGTTTTCAACTCTGGAGGGATGGTTCCTGGGGATTAGATACAGGAATTGGTTAAATCATTAAATGAGCATGAACTCAATCCAAGAACCCAGTCCCTTTCTCTGGATTACCATACTTCTTTAGCTCTATAATTGTCCATATCAGAGGAAAGTTCCTTCATTGTCTTCAATGCTGTAGCACACTTTTTCCAATTTTTTTTTACAACTTATTGGATGCAGCTCAGGTTCAGGTTTTGTTCAGGTTGTGTTATGTTCAGGTTTTTACATTTTATATGCAACATTCTTCTACTCTATTCACATAAGCTCTGCTGTCTTCAGAATAACATCATCAGTTGCATCACCATTAGTTACATCTTCCATTAAATCAACTCTCCCCCAAGTTTCTTTCTTACTTGGTTTACAATATTCTATTTATTTTCTCTGTCCCTCATCCTGTGGTAATCACACTTGGTCTCACTTCTTGGCTTTAGTCAGCTCATTGCCTTCCTATTTCTCCTGAACATTCCTTCAGCTGTACTGGCTAGATACAAACTCATTATTTCCTGGTCCTCTAAGGAATGTTGCTTCCACATCCCTCATTCAGACTTTCTGACCAGGTCTCAAAGTGGACAGTTATATAGCCCTAGGTCTTGAATTATACCACTTCTGATGCCTTTTCCTGAGTCAGTTTTCCATCTCCTTGCCATTTTTGTAGTACTGAGATTTTGTGCTTTGCCTGCACTTTAACAATGGTAAATCTGTTTTCAATCTTTCCATGAGTATTTCTCTGTGAATATCCATTATTTGACATTCTATAGTAGAGTATTGCTAGTCTGCATTCTTGGGTACGAGTGACATTATTATTTTGACCACCCTCTCTGCTTCATTATTTCACTGAAGATAAATTGGAAAACCAATCTATTCGTAGGTACTTGCCACTGAAGTGAAATTTCTATTAAGATCTGTGATTTGAAATTATTTGCGCTAGGAAGCTATGTGTTGCTACATTTCAGTGCTTTAATTACTGATGCCATTGTAGATTTTGTAAACCTGACAAAAAGCTAGAAACTAAGTTTGCCAAATAATAGGAAAGGCAAATGGAATATTGGTCTTTATTTCAAAGAGAATGCAAGTAAGGAGATTTTACTAAAACTATACAAGGTACTAATCAGACCACAGCTGGAATAGTGTAAATAGTTTTGGACACCTTGTGAAATGAAAGGTGTACTAATATTGGAGGCAGTCCAGAGAAGGATCACTAGGCTCATCCAGGTATGGAGGTATTTTCTTTAAACGAGGGGTTGAATAGGTTGGCTTGTATCATTGGAGTCTAGGAGAATGAGATGAGATCTTATTGAAATGCATAATATTCTGGAAGGTTTTACAGTTGTAGGAAAATCTAGGGCCAGAGGATATAACCTCAAAGTCAGGAATCACCAATTTAAGACAAAGTTGACCTTTTCTTCTCAGAGAACAGTGAATCTGTGAAATTACTTACCCCAGAGGGATTTGAAGGCTGAGTTGTTAAGTATATTCACAGCCTGAAATAAACAGATTTCTAATTGTTAAGGGAATCATTGATTATGAGGATAAGGCAGGGAAGTCTGATTGTCAGATCAGTCATGATCTCATTGAATGGTGGGATTGGCTTGTTGGGCCAAATGGCTTACTTTTCCTCCTAATAGTCTTATGGTTTTTTGATTCCTAACCTCCTTGTTTAGGGTCATGGCCAATATTTAGACATTTCTCATACCTCATTTTAGAGGGGAGAAGCCCCAGCTACAAAGTGAAAACTAATGAGAATAAGTCCCACATTGATTACACAAGAGTAACATTTAACTAGTCACTTGTGGATGGAAACTGCTGTTGATAAAACATCCAACTCATCAGTGGAAACATATTTTGATTCAGTTTGGTTTCTTTGCATCGCATTATTCCTCTCTTCAATTTTTATTTAACCATTGCTTTATTATTAGGTTTCTATTTCCAAATCGTTTGAATACAGTCTCTATAACCATGTACCCCTGTACAAACTTTGGTCTTATCTATGATTACTTCTGGAAGGATCATCTGAACAACCAGTCTAGATGGATGAAGGCACAACCACCACATATCAAAAGGAATGGGGTGCACCAGAGGGTATAGTCAGAGGAACATTGATTCCTGAGGGAAGATGACTCATTAAAAAATGGTACATTAATAGGGAGAGGCAAAGTTGTCAAAGAATTTAAGAAGAAAATACAAATAGTAGGAAGCTTGAAAATTTGTGGGTGATCAATGGATTATCAGAGGTGCAGGAGAGAGTACGGCAGCAGAGATTTAAATGAACTGAGGTTTATCGAGGATAGGATACTGATTAAGATGGATGTGGAATAGTTAAATCTAACAAAGACTACAACATAACTGTGTTTTCATTCAAAAGTAAGCTGACGTGCAAAAAGCCAGGTAAGGGTGTAAGAATCTTCATCCTGGGAAGCACATTGGTTCAAGTCATTTTATGGTTTTATCAGATTGCAAACAGTCTGACTTTGTCTAAGGAAGTGTGATTGAGAAGGATGGAATAGTTGACAAAGGATAACATTTATGGCAGGCCCTGAAGATATAGCTTTGTTCTTTCCCATGTTTATCTGATAGAAATTTCAGCAAATCAAAGTTTGGATGGCAGACATTTTGACAACACAAAGACAATGGAGGAATCAAGGCAGTGGATGGATTTTACTGCATAAAAGAAATGTTAGCAATAGTTTTCACTGTCAGTGACTTGTACTTCCACTTGAATGACAAGACTTAATGGTTATGTCCTAGGACCAATAATTTGGACTCCATTAAAATATTTCATTGAAGCTCATCAATCCAGATCAATTCAAACAGTGGTATGAACAGGTGAGGAGAGTGAAACGACTTCCCAATCTTAACCCTCTAATTCAAATAGAAAAGGAGTGTTTAAAATTTGAAAATATGGATTTACCAACCTATTGTATGGATTGAACTGTTTATGTGCTGGTTGAAAAGAATTAGCCAGACACAGTTTCCTGAGATTTTAATGAAGCAAGAGGCTAAGATTATTGTTCTTGAAAATGACCTGAGTAAAATGACCTAAAAATTAGTATTTGCCCCAAGGAAGCAACTCAAAATCACCACACACAAATATCAGATAAATGTAAAGGTAAGCAAATATTACCAAAGCGATGTTATGTAAAATAAACGAGTCAGTCTACAGTTTATGACTGGTTTTGTGGTCAGGCTGTAATTCACAGGCTTTTGGTTCACAACTGTGATAATGTCCCTTATTTTTTCCTCAGTGGAGAATATATCTGTGCTGATGAAAATGCCAGCAGGAGTTAGGAATCAGGAATCCTAAGTCTCACAGCTGGACCTGGCATGAACTATTTTCACGGGGGGTGAGATCATGAGCAGTCTGTAGTCCATACATGAGCAAATCCCTGAGGCAGCGACTAGTTTAATAATCTGGATTCCCAGAAGTCTGCTGTCCTTGACATTTTGGTGATACAATACACAGGTTTGCAAGGCACGGTTGAAGGAGCCTGGTGGGTAAGTTGGACAAACTGCTGCTACTGTGCAATAGTGATGAATAGAGGGAATGTAAAGGTGATGATCAAGTGAGCTGTTTTACCCTGCATGGGATCAAGATCCTTCGGTGTTATTGGAGCTGCACTCATCCAGGAAAGTGTATAGTATTCCACCATACTTCTGGCTAAACATAGAAAATAGATGAAGGAGTAAGTCAGTTGGCCATTCAATCCTGCTCTGCCATTCAATATGGTATTGGCTGATGATCAATCTAAATAGTCAACAGGCACCATGGATACAAGTGGTTAGTTACTCTTCACAGAACTCCTACCCTCTGACCTGCTGTTTTAGATTTAATGTATCTGTGGTGGTCCAGTTCAGTTTCTGCTTGTTGATAACTCCCAGAATGTTGATAACAGAGAATTCAGTAATGGTAATGCCACTGAATGTCAATGATGATGGTTAGATACTCTCTTGTTGGTGATGATTATTGCATAGCTCTTGTATGTAGGAACATTATTTGCCACTTGGCAGCTCAAGCCTAAAAGTTATCCAGTCCTTGCCTCATATGAACACAGATTGCTACAGTATCTGAGGATTCACAATTGTTGCTGAGCTTTGTACAATCATCAGTGAACCTCTCCATTTCTGACCTTACAATGGAGAGAATATCATTGATGAAGCAACTATCAGTTGTTGGTTCTGTGACACTACTCTGAGGAACTCATGAGCTGATGCCCTGAGGATGTGATATTTGACTCCATCCACTCCCCCAACAATCACAACCACTTTCCTTTCTGCTAAGTTTAATTTTAAGTAGTGAAAAGTTTCTTCATGTCTGCCATTGACTCCAGTTTTGCTGGGGGCTCCTTGATATAACACCCAGTCCAATTTTACCCTAACATTAAGCACAGTCATTCTCACCTCGTCTCTGGAGTCCAGCTTTTTTGTTCATATTTGGACTAAGACTGTAACAAGGTCAAGAGCTAATTGGCCCTGACAGAACTCCATCTGACATCAGTGAGCAGGTTATTGCTGAACAAATGTCACTTGATAACACTGTCATTGGTCTATTTCATCATCTTGCTGATGACTGGAATGATGATTGAGACTGCCAAAGCTTTCAACACTGTGAAGGAACTGTTTAGAATAATGTGTGAATTTAAAAATAAAGTGCTAAGTAACTACATATTTCATGTGCCTGTTGACATACGCTATAACAGGATTTATGCTGCAGACTAATTTCCCAAATGATCATCTTCACAATGGGGTGCCTATTAAATGAGCATTTTGATAGAGAGCTCCAACTGCTTAGTGAAGAGAAATGTTTGTTTACATGAGAATTAAGCAATTAGATCAAACATTTGCTCTCATAAGGATTCATTGAAAGAATTTCAATGTGTTGAGATATTTTTCCAATGGAAACAATATCAGTTACATAATTTATTTTCTGCCAGCTTGTCTGTGACAGTCTACCTAATTTCGATTCTAGGTGAGTTGGCATGGGAAAGGAAAAGCAAAGACTGAGAATGCACATTGCCTTGAGTTTGCACTAGATAGTTTTAGGGGTTCAAAAAGGCTAACGGGGTAGAAGTGTGGGGGCTGATTGATGGCATTGATTATGAGGACCAAAAGAGATGGGTAGGTGAGCATAGGATGGCATTAGCTGCAGAAGAGGGTGCAGTGAATGGATACTTTGGCACAACCTCGAATAGAGTGATATATATGGTATGATAGGCCATTGGTGATTGTAAATTGGCACAGGATGGCAGGGAGACTATGAGGGACTATGGGGAATGGGTGCTGAAGTACATTAACATGGAAGTTTTGGGTGCATTGGGAATATGTATAGGGCAACAGGCGAAGGGGCATGAAGGACAGTCGGAGACAAAGTTCAGTGTGGTGAGTAATGGTGGGAGTGTGGACTGCCAGGGTACAGTGAGGTGAAAGGGGACATGAACACAGGAGAGCACCTGGCAACAATACCTACCCCAATGCTGATGGTGTCCACTGTGACTGCATTCCTTGCCACGACTTATTTTTCTCTAAATGATAAATGTAGCTAGAAAATATCTGGGACAATGCCCAGGGTGGGCAGAATCAGTGTCACTTTGATGAACAAAAGTAATCATGTTGCCAGCATTTGCTTTGCATTGTGGGCCAATACGAAGCACCTATTCTTTTTGTTTGTGTCAGGTTTTGCAGGCTGGAGCAGAAATTAGTTTGATTGCTTGAGTGTATGCGATGTTCCCCTATGTGACAATGCCAAGATCCAGGTCTGCAGTAGACATTAGGGAAAGAGCATCAGAGACGTTTAGATGGGATATAGTTAAAGACAGGTAAACTGTGTGACCTGTTTGTTAAACTGCAACTAGAGTGAGGAAGTGGAGTTGTGTGTACAAGGGAGTGCCAGCTACGCCAGCTATATGCTGTGAGCAGTGAGGCTGCTGTATCATAATGTTACTGGTGAGGAGCAAAGCCAGTCTACAAATGCATGTCCGGGTTTAGAGCAGCCATGTAAAATGGCACGGGTAAAAGGTTTCTATCTTTTGTTAGATATTCATTAAGTAGCAAATTGATCTGGAAACAGAAAATGTGAGCTAGAATTAGATGACAGTGATGCCATGGGACAGGGTAGGAAGTTGATGAGACAAGCTTGGTAAGATTCATGTAGCTGCATGGCAAAAATCCTCTAAAAAAACTCAACACAATTGATACTTAGTCAGACAAACATAAAATGCAGTCCAACATATCTGAAGCTTCAAATACTGTTCCTTATGAAAATAGTTAATACTTCTCTAAAATATTTCAGATTAAAAATAGTGCATGATGTAAGTGACAGAACTATCCAACCCTCACTTCCAAAAGAGACAAGTTCCAATACTGAGGAGCAATGTCAGCCTATGGATCTCCTTGATCAAACATCAAACAGAAATAACAGACAGATGAGCAGAACAAGGATGAAGGGCTTTTACCCAAAATGTCGATTCTCCTGCTCCTCAGATGCGGCCTGACCTGCTGTGCATTTCCAGCCCACACTCTCAACTCTAATCTCCAGCATCTGCAGTCCTCACTTTCGCTTAGATGATTCCTGAAGAAGGGCTCATGCCCGAAACGTCGATTCTCCTGCTCCTTGGATGCTGCCTGACCTGCTGCGCTTTTCCAGCAACACATTTTCAGCAAATGAGCAGAACAGGCAGCATCCGAGAAGCAGGAAAATCGATGCTTCAGGCAAAAGCCCTTCATCAGGAATGAGGATGAAGGGCTTTTACTCGAAATGTCGATTCTCCTGCTCCTCAGATGCTGCCTGACCTGCTGTGCATTTCCAGCCCACACTCTCAACTCTAATCTCCAGCATCTGCAGTCCTCACTTTCGCTTAGATGAGCAGAACACTTCAGCAACTTGCTGAACAGGCTGCTTACTGTCAACCCTAAGGTCATCAACCAGGTTCTTCAACAATCACTCTTTGGTATGTTTATCGTGTCTCCTTCTGTTGGTGAGATCCAGAAAAGCTTTTAGCAGATGAACTGCAGGCAAAGCTTTAGGAAAAAAACTGGAATCCTGATGGAAATTATTAAAGTAGCAGACCCTGGCACACTGGAGGTTTTCCATGATATTACTCTTGTTTCTTGAAGAAAATATGCCATATTACTTACATAATACCATTGTTGTTGCTCTGTACAAAAACAAATACAGCAAAGAAGAACGTGGCAATGACAGAGATATTTCAATATACAATAGACAATAGGTGCAGGAGTAGGCCATTCTGCCCTTCGAGCCTACACCAGCATTCAATATGATCATGGCTGATCATCCTTAGTCAGTATCCTGTTCCTGCCTTATCTCCATAACCCTTGATTCCACTATTCTTGAGAGCTTTATCCAACTCTTTCTTAAATGAATCCAGAGACTGGGCCTCCACTGCCCTCTGGGGCAGAGCATTCCACACAGCCACCACTCTCTGGGTGAAGAAGTTTCTCCTCATCTCTGTCCTAAATGGTCTACCCCGTATTTTTAAGCTGTGTCCTCTGGTTCAGCGCTCACCCATCAGCGGAAACGTGTTTCCTGCCTCCAGAGTGTCCAATCCTTTAATAATCTTATATGTCTCAATCAGATCCCCTCTCAGTCTTCTAAACTCAAGGGTATACAAACCTAGTCGCTCCAGTCTTTCAGCGTAAGGTAGTCCTGCCATTTCAGGAATTGACCTCGTGAACCTACGCTGCACTCCCTCAATAGCCAGAATATCTTTCCTCAAATTTGGAGAACAGAACTGCACACAATACTCCAGGTGTGGTCTCACCAGAGCCCTGTACAGCTGCAGAAGAACCTCTTTGCTTCTATACTCAATCCCTCTTGTTATGAAGGCCAGCATGCTATTAGCCTTCTTCACTACCTGCTGTACCTGCATGCTTACCTTCATTGACTGGTGTACAAGAACACCTAGATCTCTTCGTACTGCCCCGTTACCTAAATTGATTCCATTTAGGTAGTAATCTGCCTTCCTGTTCTTGCCACCAAAGTGGATAACCATACATTTATCCACCTTAAACTGCATCTGCCATGCATCTGACCACTCATCTAACCTGTCCAGGTCACCCCGTAATCTCCTAACATCCTCCTCACATTTCACCCTGCCACCCAGCTTAGTATCATCAGCAAATTTGCTAATGTTATTATTAATACCATCTTCTATATCATTAATATGTATTGTAAAAAGCTGCAGTCCCAGCACTGATCCCTGCGGTACCCCAATGGTCACTGCCTGCCATTCCGAAATGGAGCCGTTTATCACTACTCTTTGTTTCCTGTCAGCCAACCAACTTCCAATCCAAGTTAGTACTTTGCTCCCAATATCATGCACCCTAAGTTTGCTCACTAACCTCCTATGTGGGACTTTATCAAAAGCTTTCTGAAAGTCCAGGTACACTACATCTACTGGATCTCCCTCATCCATCTTCAAAGTTACATCCTCAAAAACTTCCAGAAGATTAGTCAAGCATGATTTCCCCTTCATAAATCCATGCTGACTCTGACCTATCCTGTTACTACTAGATGTTTCGTAATTTCATCCTTTATAATAGACTCCAGCATCTTTCCCACCACTGAGGTCAGACTAACTGGTCTATAATTTCCTGCTTTCTCTCTCCCACCTTTCTTAAAAAGTGGTACAACATTAGCCACCCTCCAATCCGCAGGAACTGATCCCAAATCTATCGAACTCTGGAAAATAATCACCAACGCATCCACGATTTCTCGAGCCACCTCCTTCAGTACCCTGGGATGTAGACCATCAGGCCCCAGGGACTTATCAACCTTCAGACCTAACAGTCTCTCCAACACCAATTCCTGGCAAATATAAATTCCCTTCAGTTCAGGTCCTTCAGCCACTGTTACCTCAGGGAGATTGCTTGTGTCTTCCCCAGTGAACACAGATCTGAAGTACCAATTCAATTCTTCTGCCATTTCTTTGTTCCCCGTAATATATTCCCGTTTCTGTCTTCAAGGGCCCAATTTTAGTCTTAACCATTTTTTTGCCTTTCACATACCTAAAAAAGCTTTTAATAACCTTCCTTTATATTTTTGGCCAGTTTACCTTCGTACCTCTTTTTTTCTCTGCGTATTTCCTTCTTAGTAATCCTCTGTTGCTCTTTAAAAGCTTCCCAGTCCTCCGTTTTCCCACTTATCTTTGCTATGTTATACTTTTTCTCTTTTAACTTTATATGTTTCTTAACTTCTCTCGTCAGCAACGGCCATCCATGCCTCCTCCTAGGATCTTTCTTCCTTTTTGGAATGAACTGATCCTGCATCTTCTGCATTATACACAGAAATATCCGCCATTGTTCCTCCACTGTCATCCCTGCTAAGGTATTGCACCAATGAACTTTGGCCAGCTCCTCCCTCATAGCTCCATAGTTCCCTTTATTCAACTGAAATATTGTCACTTCCAATTGTACCCTCTCCCTCTCAAATTGCAAATTGAAGCTTATTGTATTATGGTCACTACTTCCCAATGGCTCCTTCACTTCGAGGTCCCTGATCAATTCTGGTTCGTTGCACAATACCAGATCCAGAATTGCCTTCTCCCTGGTAGGCTCCAGCACCAGCTGTTCTAAGAATCCATCTCGGAGGCACTCCACAAAGTCTCTTTGTTGAGGTCCAATACCAAACTGATTCTCCCAGCCTACCTGCATGTTGAAATCCCCCATAACAACTGTAGTAACATCTTTGCGACAGGCCAATTTCAGCTCCTGATTCAACTTACATCTGACATCCAGACTACTGTTTGGGGGCCTGTAGATAACTCCCAAGAGGGTCTTTTTACTCTTAGAATTTCTCAGCTCTATCCATACTGACTCTACATCCCCTGATTCTTGGTTCCCCCCACGCAAGGGACTGAATATCATTCCTTACCAACATGGCCACCCCACCCCTTCTACCCATCAGTCTGTCCTTACGATAGCACGTGTAGCCTTGAATATTCATTTCCCAGGCCCTGTCCACTTGAAGCCATGTCTCAGTTATCCCCACAATATTGTATCTGCCAATTTCCAAAAGAGCCTCAAGCTCATCCATCTTATTTCTAATGCTTCGTGCATTCATGTATAGTATTTTTAATTTGTTACTGCCCTCACCCTTCCCATCAACTCCTATTTCACTCAACCTTACAGCATGATCCCTTTTTGAGTTTTCTGCTTCATTGATACAGTCGTCTTTCTTGACTTCCCTTGTTCTAACTTTCCCTTCAATTTCCTTCTTAAACATCCAGGTTGTCCCTCCCCCCCCCCGCTACTTAGCTTAAACGCAGCAGTGTTGCAGTAGCAAACCTGCCTGCCAGAATGCTGGTCCCCAACCTATTAAGGTGCAAACCATCTCTCTTGTATAACTTATGCTTACCACAAAACATACCCCAGTGATCCAAGAATTTAAAGCTGAAACTTTATTGCTGGAACAGCACAGCAGGTCAGGCAGCATCTAGGGAACAGAAGATTCGACGTTTCGGGCACATGCCCTTCTTCAGGAATGAGCAGAGAGTGTTCAGCAGGAGAAAATAAAAGGTAGGGAGGAGGGACTTGGAGGAGGGGCGTTGGAAATGTGATAGGTGGAAAGAGGTCAAGGTGAGGGTGATAGGTCGGAGTAGGGTGGAGGCGGAGAGGTCAAGAAGAAGACTGCAGGTCAGGAAGGCGGTGCCGGGCTGGAGGGATTCGGCTAAGACAAGGTGGGGGGAGGGGGGATGAAGAAACTGGTGAAGTCCAAGTTCATCCCCTGTGGTTGGAGGGTTCCCAGTCGGAAGATAAGACGCTCCTCCTCCGACCGTCGCGTTGTTGTGGTTTGGCGGTGGATGAGTCCAATGACCTGCATATCCTCGGTGGAGTGGGAGGGGGAGTTGAAATGCTGTGCTACAGGGTGATTGGGTTGGTTCGTCCGGGTGGCCCAGAGGTGCTCTCTGAATCGCTCCGCAAGTAGGCGGCCTGTCTCCCCAATATAGAGGAGGCCACACCGGCTGCAGCGGATGCAGTAGATAATGTGGGTGGAGGTGCAGGTGAATCTGTGGCGGATATGGAAGTTTCCTTTGGGGCCTTGGAGAGAAGTGAGGGGGGAGGTGTGGGCGCAAGTGTTGCACCTCCTGCGGTTGCAAGGGAAGGTGCCGGGAGTGGAGGTTGGGTTGGTGGGGGGTATGGATCTGACAAGGGAGTCGCGGAGGGAGTGGTCTCTACGGAAAGCTGATAGAGGAGGGGAGGGAAATATATCCTTGGTGGTGGGGTCCGTTTGGAGGTGGCGGAAGTGACGGCGGATGATGCGCTGTACATGGAGATTGGTGGGGTGGTAGGTGAGGACCAGTGGGGTTCTGTCCTGGTGGCGGTTGGAGGGGCGGGGCTCAAGGGCGGAGGAGCAGGAAGTGGAGGAGATGCGGTGGAGGGCATCGTCGATCACGTCGGGGGGGAAATTGCGGTCCTTGAAGAAGGAGGCCGTCTGTGTTGTGCTTGAATTTCTCCTCAAGAATTTAAATCCTTGCTTCCTGCATCAGTTCCCCAGCCAAACGTTCAAGTCCATTATCTCCCTGTTTCTGCCCTCACCAGCCCGAGGAACTGGAAGCAAACCGGAGATAACCACCCTGGACGTTCTGCTTTTCAGCCTTCTTCCTAGTTCTCCGAAGTCCCGCTGTAGTATGTTCCTCCTCTTCTTCCCGACATCATTTGTGCCGACATGTACCACCACCTCTGGCTCTTCATCTTCGTCCTTGAGGATTTCCTGCACTCTGTCTGTGATGTCTTAAACCCTGGCACCAGGAAGGCAACACACCATCCTTAAGTCCCGCATGCTGCCACAAAAACCCCGGTCAGTTCCTCTCACTATGGAGTCCCCTATTACCATGGCTCTGTGCGATGTCCGACTCTTCTGCTCTGCCTCCATGCCAACTTTTGATTGACAGACCTGGCCCCTTCGTGGACATCTGTCATCTGTCTCTACTGTTTCCAAAAGATTCAACTTGTTCCTGACAGGTACTTCCCCCGGGGTCTCTTGCACCTGTGTCCTCTCTGCCTTCCTCATCGTCTAGAACACACCCACTCAAATAACAATCACTTACCTTCCTGACCGGCTCTGCGCTCCAACTTCACTTCCGCCCAGCACCCGCTGTTCTCTGCTGCAAAAAGACCGTTAGTGTCAAGGTAAGTTCTTGCTTACTTGCATTATCCTGAACAAACATATCACTGTGGCTGAAACAAATCCTCCTGAGTTTCAGTGTAACTTTTACCCAAGTCACAGCACTGGGGATAAGATATCAACAGTGAGACAAAACCTGGAAAAAATGCCTCCAGCAGAACATGGTCCTTTACTTCAATGTTTTTGATCTTTCAAATCCCTTTAACGCAGTCAATGAGTGTATTTCTGGATAATCAAGTAACAGTGTGGTTGCCCAAAAACATTTGTCAACATAATACAGCTGTTCCACCATAGAATGGCAGGCCAGATTATTTTAAATAGCAAATCATCAGCTCCCTTTGACATCTTGAACTCAGTGAAGCAGGACTGCTTGTGAGCATCAGTCCTCGGTAACTTGTTCTTCACCTCTATCCTTAGCAATGCTATCAAGTAACTCTAAAAAGGAATGTGCCTCTGATATTGTCCTGATTTCTCAGTCTTTGCCCTATTATATCTCTTTTCTAAAAACATAAAACTTCTGCAAAATCATCCAGGGAATCCTCTTCTGCTAATGCTTGTATTCCAACAGCTCTGAAATGAAAGATTTGTAGATATTGATTGATATGATGTGATGGTGCCGGTGTTGGCCCTTATGGATATGAGTCCTGGCCTATATGTTATAAGCATACAAGGTAGTTGGAATAATTTCACTTGAATGCTTTTCACCATATTCTCAGCATCAGCTGGCAAGATCAGATTACAAACGTCAAAATCTTATATTGATCCCTGTCAACAAATATTCACACAAGGTTCCTGAATGTACAGCTGCACTGGACAAGGCATGGAATTAAAATGGAGATCTGGAATTCCGCGATTGCTTCTGTATGGAGAGCTAGTGTGTGGCCAAAGACACAGCAGCACATGCACCACAAAGACTTGCTTTAGACAAACCTAAAACAATGTGGCATCAAGCTTAAGATGCTGGAAAGTTCAGCAAAAGAATGTAATTGCAGGAGAGCCCTGAGCCATGGAAATTTTATGACTTGTCAAAAGGAACAATGCCATTACTTCATAACTGCCCTGAACAAATGACAAAGCAGCATCTGTGCACATCACAACTTATGACATCCAATGTCCCATGATTTCCAATCTGTGTACCCAGACGGACGCTCCATCGCCATTGCCATGTTCATCATTGATCTACACCTTTATCGTCTTCTTTGATCTTGAAAGTCAGCTATCACCATTTACCATGAAAATTAATTGTCTATTGTTTTGATGTGGAGGTGTCAGTTGTAGGCCACATGTGTACCCAAATGGTTTATCTCTACCTCGTGCTTCTACTGTCTTATGGGAACAGTGTCTAGGAATAAAAGAAAGAACAGCTTTCATCTTTCATCACCATCTCAGTCTGCACCACCACCATTTTCCCAGCTTACTTAGATTATTAGAGTGTTGGGACATTCAAAAATTTGACCTCAAATAGTTTCTCAAATTCAAATTCAATTTAGTTTTTGTAACTTAGCCAGTACAAAAGTATGCAGTAAAAGCATTAGCAGGCTCTAGAAGAACTGAACCAAAAATTCAAAAGTACAGGATATTGTTTAACTTATGTACAGGGTATTTTCACTTTATATACAAAGTGTCAACATTTTCTACAAGTTAACTGTCTGAAAGTTGTAACTACAATCTAAACCAAGTTTAATTAAAGTACACATTAATTAGTTGCAATTCATAAACTGAATACAATATATGAAGAACTATTGAATAATGCATCTGCTTCTGAAACAAATCTGTAAATATAATGAAAGTTACAATAGCCTTTTATATTCAAAGGTCATTACATCAACATTTTTAAGTATGGGCATTGGAGACATTAGTTACTAACTAAACTCATTGTAAGCTCCTCTTTTTTTATCAGAAGTCTTTCTCAGTTGCACATTTTGCTATGAAAATTTAACTTACATCATATTATAAAGAAAACATTTGTCCAACATACAAAGCATTTCACAGTCAGCAACAAGGAGATTCAAGTCATAGAGTCATAGAAATGTACAGCACAGAAACAGACCCTTCAGTCCAACCCGTCCATGCCAACCAGATATCCCAACCTAATCTAGTCCCACCTGCCATCACCCAGCCCATATCCCACCAAACCCTTCCCATTCATATACCCATCCAGATGCCTTTTAAATGTTGCAATTATACTAGCCTCCATCACTTCCTCTGACGGCTCATTCCATACACGTACCACCCTCTGCGTGAAGATGTTGCCCCTCAGGTCTCTTTTATATCTTTCCCCTCTCACACTAAACCTTTGCCCTCTAGTCCTGGACTCCCCCACCCCAGGGAAAAAAAACCTTGTCTATTTATCCTATCCATGCCCCTCATGGTGGCCTTAGATTAGTTCATAGGTTGCTACAACATTTGTTTATTCTACAAAGAAAGGTTTAACACAGTGCAAATGTTATGATTGAGTAATTTGGCATGTGTGTGCCTGAAAATATCAATGCAATCTTCAAAATTGTCTTTGTTTAGTCACAATAAATCCTATAAATGTCAACAGTGAATTACCCCCAGTTAGATACTAATATAAATCACTGATGACTCAGTTCACCCAAAAGTTATTAATTTCCAGTTCCACACCATCTCATCAAAAGGAACATTTTTTGCCTTATTCCATCAAATTTGAAAAAATGAGGTTGATAAAGACATCAAAGTCCTATTCTGATTGATTAATTTGGGCTCATAAGGGTATACAACTAATATTAACCTGCTTATTATTTGGCACATATTTTGAGCAGATGCAATGCAAGTTTTAAAATGTTTATATTCGAAATTCAATAAAGTAAAGATTCAATTGCCACTCCTTGAGTGAATTGAATGATTATTGTATCTACTGAGCAGACAACTTGATCTTACCTTTCAACACTTGAACTGCATGTGTCCACATATTGGGATGAAAATGTTTGCATCTGTTGTGGATGATGTGAAGGGGCTGGTGTTGGACTGGGTGTGGACAAAGTCAGGAGTCATACGACACCAGATTACAGTTCAACAGGTTTATTTGAAATCACAAGCTCTCAGAGCACTGTTCCATCATTAGGTGATGTCTTTCTGTTGGACTATAGCCTGGTGTCGTGTGACTTCTGACTGTCTTGCAGAGATTGTCGATGCTTTTACTGCATACTTTTGCACAGGCTTTTAAGTTACAAAAACTAAATTGGTTAGTACTATTTAGAAAACTATTTGAGGTCAAATTTTTGAATGTCACAACACTCGAATAACCTAAGTAAGCTGGGAAAATGGTGGTGGTGCAGGCTGAGATGGTGATGAAAGATGAAAGCTGTTCTTTCTTGTATTCCTAGACACTGTCCTCACAAATCTGTATAGAAGCAAGAAGCAGAGATAAACCATTTGGGTACACACGTGGCCAATAACTGACAATGGTGGAGACTTCATTGTGTGTCGGTGGCACTGGACAAGTTACACTTCGGAATTTGGGAGGCATTTGTCCCAAAGATGATACAGTTAATCTTGGAATTAAACATATATGGGAATTAAAATCCTGCAAATCCTTCACCATTGCTAGCTGGTGCAGGGATGCAGTTCTGGAGCAGCAGCCTACGTGAGGAGCAACACACGGGTGAAAGCTGGCACGGGGAAACCAGTCCTGGAGCAGTGGGCAAATTGGGTAGTAGTTCCAGAGTAGTGGCCAGTGTCGGGGGAAGCAGTCCTGGATCAGCGGCCGGTTTCTGGGGAAGCAGTCCCGGAGCAGCGAAGATGTCAGGGGACGCAGTCCCGGAGCAGAGGTCGGTGTCAGGGGAAGCAGTCCCGGAACAGCGGCCGGTGTCAGGGGAATCAGACCCGGAGCAGTGGTCAATGTCAGGGGAAGCAGTCCCAGAGCAGTGGTCGGTGTCAGGGAAAGCAGTCCCGGAGCAGAGGTCAGTGTCAGGGGAAGCAGTCCCAGAGCAGTGGTCAGTGTCAGGGGAAACAGTCCCAGAGCAGTGGTCAGTGTCAGGGGAAACAGTCCCAGAGCAGTGGTCGGTGTCAGGGGAAACAGTCTCAGAGCAGCAGCCGGTGTCAGTGGAAGCAGACCCGGAGAAGCAGCCAGTGTCAGGGGAAGCAGACCCGGAGCAGCGGACGGTGTCAGGGGAAGCAGTCCCGGAGCAGCGGACGGTGTCAGGGGAAGCAGTCCCGGAGAAGCAGCCAGTGTCAGGGGAAGCAGACCCGGAGCAG
Source organism: Chiloscyllium plagiosum (assembly GCF_037043375.1). Taxonomy (NCBI): domain Eukaryota; kingdom Metazoa; phylum Chordata; class Chondrichthyes; order Orectolobiformes; family Hemiscylliidae; genus Chiloscyllium; species Chiloscyllium plagiosum. Next base: position 60,567,125 of record NW_028270154.1, on the reverse strand, counting down.
CGGACGGTGTCAGGGGAAGCAGTCCCAGAGCAGTGGCTGGTGTCAGGGCAAGCAGTCCCAGAGCAGTGGCCGGTGTCAGGGGAAACAGTCCCAGAGCAGTGGTCAGTGACAGGGGAAGCAGTCCCAGAGCAGTGGTCTGTATCAGGGGAAACAGTCCCAGAGCAGTGGTCAGTGTCAGGGGAAGCAGTCCCAGAGCAGTGGCCGGTGTCAGGGGAAGCAGTCCCAGAGCAGTGGTCAGTGTCAGGGGAAGCAGTCCCAGAGCAGAGGTCAGTGTCAGGGGAAACAGTCCCAGAGCAGTGGTCAGTGTCAGGGGAAGCAGTCCCAGAGCAGTGGTCAGTGTCAGGGGAAACAGTCCCAGAGCAGTGGTCAGTGTCAGGGGAAGCAGTCCCAGAGCAGTGGCCGGTGTCAGGGGAAGCAGTCCCAGAGCAGTGGTCAGTGTCAGGGGAAGCAGTCCCAGAGCAGTGGTCGGTATCAGGGGAAGCAGTCCCGGAACAGCAGCCAGTGTCAGGGGAAGCAGTCCCAGAGCAGTGGTCAGTGTCAGGGGAAGCAGTCCCAGAGCAGCAGACGGTGTCAGGGGAAACAGTCCCAGAGCAGCGGACGGTGTCAGGGGAAGCAGTCCCGGAACAGCAGCCGGTGTCAGGGGAAGCAGTCCCGGAACAGCAGCTGGTGTCAGGGGAAGCAGTCACGGAGCAGCGGCCGGTGTCAGTGGAAGCAGTCCCGGAACAGCAGCTGGTGTCAGGGGAAGCAGTCCCAGAGCAGCAGCCAGTGTCATGGGAAGCAGTCCCAGAGCAGTGGCCAGTGTCAGGGGAAGCAGTCCGAGAGCAGCAGCCAGTGTCAGGGGAAGCAATCCCAGAGCAGTGGTCAGTGTCAGGGGAAGCAGTCCCGAAGCAGCAGCCAGTGTCAGGGGAAGCAGTCCCAGAGCAGTGGCCAGTGTCATGGGAAGCAGTCCCAGAGCAGTGGCCGGTGTCAGGGGAAGCAGTCCCAGAGCAGTGGCCAGTGTCAGGGGAAGCAGTCCCAGAGCAGTGGTCAGTGTCAGGGGAAACAGTCCCAGAGCAGTGGTCAGTGTCAGGGGAAGCAGTCCCGAAGCAGCAGCCAGTGTCAGGGGAAGCAGTCCCAGAGCAGTGGCCAGTGTCAGGGGAAGCAGTCCCAGAGCAATGGTCAGTGTCAGGGGAAGCAGTCCCAGAGCAGAGGTCAGTGTCAGGGGAAGCAGTCCCAGAGCAGTGGCCAGTGTCAGGGGAAGCAATCCCAGAGCAGTGGCCAGTGTCAGGGGAAGCAGTCCCAGAGCAGTGGTCAGTGTCAGGGGAAGCAGTCCTGGAGCAGTGGTCAGTGTCAGGAGAAGCAGTCCCAGAGCAGTGGTCGGTGTCAGGGGAAACAGTCCCAGAGGAGCAGCAGTGTCAGGGAAAGCATTCCCAGAGCAGTGGTCAGTGTCAGGGGAAGCAGTTCCAGAGCAGTGGCCAGTGTCAGGGGAAACAGTCCCAGAGCAGTGGTCAGTGTCAGGGGAAACAGTCCCAGAGCAGTGGTCAGTGTCAGGGGAAGCAGTCCCAGAGCAGTGGTCAGTGTCAGGGGAAACAGTCCCAGAGCAGTGGTCAGTGTCAGGGGAAGCAGTCCCGAAGCAGCAGCCAGTGTCAGGGGAAGCAGTCCCGGAGCAGTGGTCAGTGTCAGGGGAAACAGTCCCAGAGCAGTGGTCAGTGTCAAGGGAAGCAGTCCCAGAGCAGTGGTCAGTGTCAGGGGAAACAGTCCCAGAGCAGTGGTCAGTGTCAGGGGAAGCAGTCCCAAAGCAGCAGCCAGTGTCAGGGGAAGCAGTCCCAGAGCAGTGGTCAGTGTCAGGGGAAACAGTCCCAGAGCAGTGGCCGGTGTCAGGGGAAGCAGTCCCAGAGCAGTGGCCGGTGTCAGGGGAAGCAGTCCCAGAGCAGTGGCCGGTGTCAGGGGAAGCAGTCCCAGAGCAGTGGTCAGTGTCAGGGGAAACAGTCCCAGAGCAGTGGCCGGTGTCAGGGGAAGCAGTCCCAGAGCAGTGGTCAGTGTCAGGGGAAACAGTCCCAGAGCAGTGGTCAGTGTCAGGGGAAGCAGTCCCGAAGCAGCAGCCAGTGTCAGGGGAAACAGTCCCAGAGCAGTGGCCGGTGTCAGGGGAAGCAGTCCCAGAGCAGTGGTCAGTGTCAGGGGAAACAGTCCCAGAGCAGTGGTCAGTGTCAGGGGAAACAGTCCCAGAGCAGTGGTCGGTGTCAGGGGAAACAGTCTCAGAGCAGCAGCCGGTGTCAGTGGAAGCAGACCCGGAGAAGCAGCCAGTGTCAGGGGAAGCAGACCCGGAGCAGCGGACGGTGTCAGGGGAAGCAGTCCCGGAGCAGCGGACGGTGTCAGGGGAAGCAGTCCCGGAGAAGCAGCCAGTGTCAGGGGAAGCAGACCCGGAGCAGCGGACGGTGTCAGGGGAAGCAGTCCCAGAGCAGTGGCTGGTGTCAGGGCAAGCAGTCCCAGAGCAGTGGCCGGTGTCAGGGGAAACAGTCCCAGAGCAGTGGTCAGTGACAGGGGAAGCAGTCCCAGAGCAGTGGTCTGTATCAGGGGAAACAGTCCCAGAGCAGTGGTCAGTGTCAGGGGAAGCAGTCCCAGAGCAGTGGCCGGTGTCAGGGGAAGCAGTCCCAGAGCAGTGGTCAGTGTCAGGGGAAGCAGTCCCAGAGCAGAGGTCAGTGTCAGGGGAAACAGTCCCAGAGCAGTGGTCAGTGTCAGGGGAAGCAGTCCCAGAGCAGTGGTCAGTGTCAGGGGAAACAGTCCCAGAGCAGTGGTCAGTGTCAGGGGAAGCAGTCCCAGAGCAGTGGCCGGTGTCAGGGGAAGCAGTCCCAGAGCAGTGGTCAGTGTCAGGGGAAGCAGTCCCAGAGCAGTGGTCGGTATCAGGGGAAGCAGTCCCGGAACAGCAGCCAGTGTCAGGGGAAGCAGTCCCAGAGCAGTGGTCAGTGTCAGGGGAAGCAGTCCCAGAGCAGCAGACGGTGTCAGGGGAAACAGTCCCAGAGCAGCGGACGGTGTCAGGGGAAGCAGTCCCGGAACAGCAGCCGGTGTCAGGGGAAGCAGTCCCGGAACAGCAGCTGGTGTCAGGGGAAGCAGTCACGGAGCAGCGGCCGGTGTCAGTGGAAGCAGTCCCGGAACAGCAGCTGGTGTCAGGGGAAGCAGTCCCAGAGCAGCAGCCAGTGTCATGGGAAGCAGTCCCAGAGCAGTGGCCAGTGTCAGGGGAAGCAGTCCGAGAGCAGCAGCCAGTGTCAGGGGAAGCAATCCCAGAGCAGTGGTCAGTGTCAGGGGAAGCAGTCCCGAAGCAGCAGCCAGTGTCAGGGGAAGCAGTCCCAGAGCAGTGGCCAGTGTCATGGGAAGCAGTCCCAGAGCAGTGGCCGGTGTCAGGGGAAGCAGTCCCAGAGCAGTGGCCAGTGTCAGGGGAAGCAGTCCCAGAGCAGTGGTCAGTGTCAGGGGAAACAGTCCCAGAGCAGTGGTCAGTGTCAGGGGAAGCAGTCCCGAAGCAGCAGCCAGTGTCAGGGGAAGCAGTCCCAGAGCAGTGGCCAGTGTCAGGGGAAGCAGTCCCAGAGCAATGGTCAGTGTCAGGGGAAGCAGTCCCAGAGCAGAGGTCAGTGTCAGGGGAAGCAGTCCCAGAGCAGTGGCCAGTGTCAGGGGAAGCAATCCCAGAGCAGTGGCCAGTGTCAGGGGAAGCAGTCCCAGAGCAGTGGTCAGTGTCAGGGGAAGCAGTCCTGGAGCAGTGGTCAGTGTCAGGAGAAGCAGTCCCAGAGCAGTGGTCGGTGTCAGGGGAAACAGTCCCAGAGGAGCAGCAGTGTCAGGGAAAGCATTCCCAGAGCAGTGGTCAGTGTCAGGGGAAGCAGTTCCAGAGCAGTGGCCAGTGTCAGGGGAAACAGTCCCAGAGCAGTGGTCAGTGTCAGGGGAAACAGTCCCAGAGCAGTGGTCAGTGTCAGGGGAAGCAGTCCCAGAGCAGTGGTCAGTGTCAGGGGAAACAGTCCCAGAGCAGTGGTCAGTGTCAGGGGAAGCAGTCCCGAAGCAGCAGCCAGTGTCAGGGGAAGCAGTCCCGGAGCAGTGGTCAGTGTCAGGGGAAACAGTCCCAGAGCAGTGGTCAGTGTCAAGGGAAGCAGTCCCAGAGCAGTGGTCAGTGTCAGGGGAAACAGTCCCAGAGCAGTGGTCAGTGTCAGGGGAAGCAGTCCCAAAGCAGCAGCCAGTGTCAGGGGAAGCAGTCCCAGAGCAGTGGTCAGTGTCAGGGGAAACAGTCCCAGAGCAGTGGCCGGTGTCAGGGGAAGCAGTCCCAGAGCAGTGGCCGGTGTCAGGGGAAGCAGTCCCAGAGCAGTGGCCGGTGTCAGGGGAAGCAGTCCCAGAGCAGTGGTCAGTGTCAGGGGAAACAGTCCCAGAGCAGTGGCCGGTGTCAGGGGAAGCAGTCCCAGAGCAGTGGTCAGTGTCAGGGGAAACAGTCCCAGAGCAGTGGTCAGTGTCAGGGGAAGCAGTCCCGAAGCAGCAGCCAGTGTCAGGGGAAACAGTCCCAGAGCAGTGGCCGGTGTCAGGGGAAGCAGTCCCAGAGCAGTGGTCAGTGTCAGGGGAAACAGTCCCAGAGCAGTGGCCGGTGTCAGGGGAAGCAGTCCCAGAGCAGTGGTCAGTGTCAGGGGAAACAGTCCCAGAGCAGTGGTCAGTGTCAGGGGAAGCAGTCCCAGAGCAGTGGCCGGTGTCAGGGGAAGCAGTCCCAGAGCAGTGGTCAGTGTCAGGGGAAACAGTCCCAGAGCAGTGGCCGGTGTCAGGGGAAGCAGTCCCAGAGCAGTGGCCGGTGTCAGGGGAAGCAGTCCCAGAGCAGTGGCCGGTGTCAGGGGAATCAGTCCCAGAGCAGTGGACGGTGTCAGGGGAAGCAGTCCCAGAGCAGCAGCCAGTGTCAGGGGAAGCAGTCCCAGAGCAGTGGCCGGTGTCAGGGGAAGCAGTCCCAGAGCAGTGGCCGGTGTCAGGGGAAGCAGGCCCAGAGCAGTGGCCGGTGTCAGGGGAAGCAGTCCCAGAGCAGTGGCCGGTGTCAGGGGAAGCAGTCCCAGAGCAGTGGCCAGTGTCAGGGGAAGCAGGCCCAGAGCAGTGGCCGGTGTCAGGGGAAGCAGGCCCAGAGCAGTGGCCGGTGTCAGGGGAAGCAGTCCCAGAGCAGTGGCCGGTGTCAGGGGAAGCAGTCCCAGAGCAGAGGTCGGTGTCAGGGGAAGCAGTCCCAGAGCAGTGGCCGGTGTCAGGGGAAGCAGGCCCAGAGCAGTGGCCGGTGTCAGGGGAAGCAGTCCCAGAGCAGTGGCCGGTGTCAGGGGATGCAGTCCCAGAGCAGTGGTCATTGTCAGGGGAAGCAGGCCCAGAGCAGTGGTCAGTGTCAGGAGAAGCAGTCCCGAAGCAGCAGCCAGTGTCAGGGGAAGCAGTCCCAGAGCAGAGGTCGGTGTCAGGGGAAGCAGTCCCGGAGCAGCAGACGGTGTCAGGGGAAGCAGTCCCAGAGCAGCAGCCGGTGTCAGGGGAAGAAGTCACGGAGCAGTGGCCAGTGTCAGGGGAAGCAATCCCAGAGCAGAGATCGATGTCAGGGGAATCAGTCTCAGAGCAGAGGTAGGTGTCAGGGGAAGCAGTCCCAGCGCAGTGGTCAATGTCAGGGGAAGCAGTCCCAGAGCAATGGTCTGTGTCAGGGGAAGCAGTCCCAGAGCAGTGGCCAGTGTCAGGGGAAGCAGTCCCAGAGCAATGGTCTGTGTCAGGGGAAGCAGTCCCAGAGCAGTGGTCAGTGTCACGGGAAGCAGTCCCAGAGCAGCAGCCAGTGTCAGGGGAAGCAGTCCCAGAGCAGTGGTCAGTGTCACAGGAAGCAGTCCCAGAGCAGTGGTCAGTGTCACAGGAAGCAGTCCCAGAGCAGCAGCCAGTGTCACGGAATGAAGTCCCAGAACAGTGGTCTGTATCAGGGGAAGCAGTCCCAGAGCAGTGGTCGGTATCAGGGGAAGCAGTCCCGAAGCAGCAGCCAGTGTCAGGGGAAGCAGTCCCAGAGCAGTGGTCAGTGTCAGGGGAAGCAGTCCCAGAGCAGCAGCCAGTGTCAGGGGAAGCAGTCCCAGAGCAGTGGTCAGTATCAGGGGAAGCAGTCCCAGAGCAGCAGCCAGTGTCAGGGGAAGCAGTCCCAGAGCAGTGGTCGGTGTCAGGAGAGGCAGTCCTGGAGCAGTTGCCGGTGTCAGAAGAAGCAGTCCCGGAGCAGCCGCGGCTGCTGTCAGGGGATGCAGTCCTGGAGCAGTGGCTGGTGTCAGGAAGCAGTCCCGGAGCAGTGGCCGGTGTCAGAGGGAGCAGTCCCAGAGCAGCAGATGGTGTCAAGAAGCTGTCCCAGAGCAGCAGCCAGTGTCAGGAAGCAGTCTAGGAACAGCAGCTGGCACAGGGGAAGCAGTGTCCGGCGGTGGGTCACGTGGGGAGTGAGTCCCAGGTGGAGGCCTGCATGGGTGTGAGTCCCGAAAGAAACATACCTTAGGGCAGCTGAGAGCCAGTGTGCAGCTGACTGGAGGCTTGGAACAGTTCCTGGTCTGGGTTTGGCTCGGGCCATTAGACCTCATGTGGAAACCCCTGCACTGAGATACTGCAATGTAATTTTTATATGTAATTTGTTTATCTGACTGTAATGTCAATCCTTCACCTATGTCTTATTTCTAATTTGTTCTTTAAACACTGTAAAGTAATTTAACTAATTTTTTTTATGCTTCTTTTGAGTTTAAGGTTTGTACTGGGGTACTTGTACCTAAGATGACACCATAAGAGGCGACATTGTAAAACATTTCACTGTACTCCAGTACACCTGACAATAAAGGATATTTTATTCTATTCCATCCTATTCATTGCTAGGGCAAAATTCTGAAATTTCTTATCTACCAATGGTTATATTTACATCATATTACCAGCAATGGTTTAAAGCAATGGCTATCCGACACTTCAACAGTAATAAGGGTGGGCAAAAAATGCCAACCTCACTATTGATATCCACATCCCAGGAATGATATTTCTTGTTTAAAATTCTGGAAATGTGAAGCAAAATCAATGAAAACTTGAGAAATAAGCATCTTATCAAAGAATCTTTGTTCATTTTCCAAATGAACACTCCATGTCTATTACAAGATGCAGTAACTGGAGAACATAGAGTAAGTCTTTCATTCTTCTTGCCTTCTTAGCTGAAAGATGGTGTTGGGAAGTGGCACAGTTGGAGGTCGAGGGATATAATTTTGATGGATGGTCATGATTCCGTGATCCAGTTTAGAAGTCTTCCGGTATACATTGCTACTAACGTCAAAATTTTATTACTCAAGATAAAATTAACATATTTAATAAGATATTATAGAAAAGTCTTCAGATAAATTATCTATACAAACCCCTTAATTCATAACCTTGCTTTCCCAGCATATGAACACTCACTCTACATTGTCCACTAGTTATATCTTCTTATATAATAATAGGAAACAACGAACTTCAGATGCTGCAGATCAGAACCAAACAAAATTAGAAATTGCTGGAGAAACTCAGCAGGTCTAACAGCGTTTGTCAAGAGAAAATAGATTTAACATTTTGAGTCTTACAACCATTCTTCAGTTATATCTTCTTTGCTCTTTCCATTGGACCAAAATTTAATCAAATACAGCCCATTGGATTATTTTAGCAAACTAATTAAAAATAATATATTACATGAAATCATTTTCAAGAATTCTTTTCATTTTCCAATTAGATGGTTTTATATATTTCCTAAACTACAATTTCACAGGTTTATTTTATCTATTTGAGGAAATATGTTCCAATTGCAGAGGCTTTCTGTTTAAGCTTTTTCAGGCAAAAACCAATGTGAAGTTTCTCCAGCAATTTCCATGTACGATAATTGATATTCTCGTTCTGCTGGCCTAGAAACCTCCTGGGAGCTTTTACTTCAATTCATTTTTCATTTCAGCTCTGCAAACTTTGCTGATTCAATAAACAAGCATTAGAGCATAACCAGACAAACTTATTCCCTGAGAAACACCAAACATTGAAAGAAATATTCCAGGATAACCATAACTATTATCTTTCGCTTGTTTATTTGAAAGCTTCTCATCATGTTACTTACAACATGGGGAGCCAAAATAAAAATTGTTAATTCAGTCTTCAGCTGCTCCTTTGTTCTTGCGAAATCAATATAATTTGTTTAATTAACAAAATGAAGTGCATCTATTCTGTAAATCCTACCGAAGAATTTTTCATCACACCTTGGTTTTACAACTCAATTAGAATAATGAATAATGTCAATTTCTGATGTTTGTCTCATTGACATACTGTGCACTATCTAGCCTCTGCTGGTAGAGAGAAATGATTAGAGTTGTACATGAATCTGAGCCAATGAATTAAGCAAATAGCTGGTGAATTTTATTAAATCAAGCCAGAACTGATTTTGTCTTTCCAAGTTCTGTTCTGTTGCTTACAAGGTCACAACTTTACTACAGTGCAGTGATGAAAGTGGAAGTAGGTTAGGTTAAGAGTTGCATTATGTAATGCTATAATATTCCACATTGTTATTTAAATATTCTAAAATGTGCATTAGTGAACAACAGTGTAACATCAGTTTGAGCTGTTTTGGTGATATTGAGCTTGCTGGTTAACAGTGCAATCAGAACATATTTAAAATGAACAATTGCAGTAGTTTAGAGTTAAATATAAGCAAAACTAACAAACAAAAATAAAATTATGCATCAATCTTCACATCTAAAATTGAACAGATGATTTAGATATTGATACATTCTATGCAACTGGCACTTTATATCAAGGTCAAACATTTAACAGCTGTAACAATGAGGCTGGCATTAAATGCGTATTTATATAGAACATGTAATTTCTTTCCCAGGATGACCATGACATACTTTCATTATTTACATTATACGTCCCAAGCTGCCTTGAAAAATAAGTGATTGATCTTTTCTTTACTCCTTTAGCATTTTTTGTTTTATTTTTATCTCCATCTATGCCAGGAACATTCTGTCATCAATGTTGTTATGAAGTCAAAAGAGTGTATGGTCACTTTAAGAGAGAAGTGTCTTTTCTGAGCTTAGAGGTTGTGACAGCACATGTGTCTGTGACTAGCTGAAAGGTGCAGAGAGCACTGAGAATTGGTGATATGTATCAATCAGCTTGGGATTGTGTTTTGAAATTAAGACAACCAGATCTAAATTTAATTTAGTTTAAATTATGCCCAAGAGAGAAAAGAAAGGAGAATTATTTTTGACTATTACAACAAATACAAAACCAATGTAAAAAAACCCTACTGATTACATAGATAAATACATAATAACTAATAACTAACTAAAAACAAGGAAAATCATAACAATAATAATAATAATGACAATGATAACACAGCTCAACAGAACAAGGCAATAGTCCTCGACCATCTAGTGCATACATTTATGTATATTCATACATTCGTAGTTCCTTCTCTCTGGATGCCAGATTCATTAAACAGAATCGCTGTGGCTATATAAAGGCTCTTATTCGTTTGGTGGGCAAATCTGTACCCAGGTAGTCCAAAAAAGCCCACCACACCCTTTAGAAATGCTCAGTTTTATGGTGCACCATATTCGTCAGAAAGCCCAAGGGGATGTGCTCCATGACTAGCTTACACCAGCCCACCAGCCCTGGGGGATTTTCCAACACCCACCCCTAATAGAATGTTCTTTCTTGCACAAAAGTGAGGATACTGAAAAGCCTTTTTTTATGTGCATCAAATGGAAGTGAATTAATAAGGCCAAGAAGAAGAGATACCGGTCCATCTCCACCTCTGCTTCCAAGACCTTTTCTATTTTGAATACCATAATGCTCCAATATGCCTGCAATGTATGGCAGGACCAGAGACAATGAGTGAGCGTACCCAAACTCACCTTGCATTTAGGACACATTGGATATACTACCACTTTAAATTTTACGAGGTGATCTGGAGCCAAGTGGACCCTGTGGTGAAGCTTCAATTGCAAGGCGTGGGTCCTGTTGCAAATCGAGAGCCTTCTTGTATTTTTCCAGATATCCTTGCATACTTCAGAAGAAATCTCAATGTCCAGCTCCTTCTCCCATACCTTAGAGAGCCATTCAGACTGTCCAAGGGACCTTCTCCCAAAAGTTGATAAACATTGCTAACAGAATGCTCAGCGCTCAACACCCTCTTCTCCATGTCAGACCTATAAGAATCAGTTAGAAGTGTGGTCTCTTTTTGTCTGAAATTTCTAATTTGAGAAAAATGGAAGAGGTCCCTACTGGGCAAATCATATTTCTGAGCCAATTGGTCAAAGGACATCAATATGTCCCCTTAGTATAAATCACTCAAGCAAGACACACCCCTAGCTGCCCATTGTTTAAACCCCGAGTCCATCATCCCTGGCTGAAAACCCAGCATACTAACAATGGGTGTAAAAGATTATGTTTTAGCAATATTGCCCTCACTCTGACGTATTGCCCTCTACGCCTTGGCAATACTAATAACTATTGGTCTTTGGCAATATTCCTTAACTGCCCCTCATTTTGTCCAAAAACAGCAGGCTAATAAGGGGGCATCTTGCCTGAGATGCTTCGCTATCCAACCAAAGTAAGTGAAGGTCCCCTGGGCCCAGTCATTCACGTAGGACAGCAACAAGCTTAATTAATAGTTTTTTGATAATTGGGAGGCCCACTCCTCCCTGACTGTAAGGTAACTGCAGTTTAGTCAGTTTAATCAGGGGTCACTTGTGATACCAGATAGAGGAACTGAACCAGCCATTCTGTCTTCTAAATATTTGCTTAGTAAAAAGCAGAAGAAGCATTCGCATCGGATACAACAAGCAGGGCAGAATGTTCATTTAATGAAGGCTGTACAACCTAACCAAGAGATCGGAAGCACCTCCCATCTATGAAGGTCCTGCTTGACTCTGTTGAATAAATGGACAAAATTGATTTTAAATAGCCGATCAAAGACGGGATTAAGAAAGCCCTCCTGAAACCATCTAAAGGGAACTGAGATCCAGCCTCAGGATCAGGCACTCTCAATAGACCAACCATGGACATGGCCTCTGATTTCGCAAAGTCGATCTTTAATCCAAAAAGTTACCAAATAAATTAACGCATTGTATCAGATGCAGCACTGAAACTGCTGGGTTTGACAAAAAGACAAGGACGTCATCCGCATACAGTGCGATCTTATGTGACTTTGTCCCCACTTCTGGTGCGGATATGTTGGGCTCCCTACATATTGCCTCCATCAGCAGTTCAATCACTAATGTGAAAAGCAACAGTGATAAGGGACAGCCTTGCTGACTGCCCCTATAAAAATTGAAATTACTTGACCAGACACCATTGGTGAGGACCGCGGCAAAAGGGTCACTATACAAAGCCTTGACCCATCTGATGACGGCCTCATTCAAGCCAAACTGCTTTAAAGTATAAAAAAAAGTATAGCTACTCGATCTGGTCAAATGCCTTTTTCACATCTAAAGAGATCACCAATCCCTGTACCGATCACTGTTGACATACTTGGATCATATTAAGTAATCTTCTGATATTATTCAGCGATCTGCAATCTTTTATAAAACCCCATTGGGTTCCTTAATGATGGAGGGCAGTACAGTTTCTAGCCTTAGTGCCAAAATCTTAGATAGGATTTTGAAATCGACATTCATGTGTGAAATGGGCCTACAGGAAGCACAATCCTCCGGATCTTCTCTTTTCTTAAGGATGAGAGAGATGTTCACCTCTCTTAGAGATGGTGGGAGGAGACCATGACTGTGTGAGTCGTCGAATATACTAAGCATCAGCCCTGACAACGTACTTATAAATTCCTTATGGAACTCACTGAGGAGCCCATCAGGACCAGATGCCTTTCCATTCTGGAGCTGCCTCACAGCCTGCTGTACTTCTTGATCTGACAATAGGGCATTGAGGAGAGACTCTTGTTCAGGGGTCACTCCTGGAAGGTCCATATTCTTAAAAAGAGACTCCATCCTAACCTACCCATCCTCACAACTTTCAGTTTGGAGGAATATTTCCGAAATATTGCACTAATCCTTTCAGAATCATGGATTAAATTTCCAGTATCCTCCCTGATTGAGGTAATGGCTTGGGGGACACTCCTTTTCCTAGCAAGGTATGCTCGGTACTTGCCCAGCTTATCCCCATGCTCAAACAGCCTTTGACTAGAAAATGTAAGCCCCCTCTTGGCTGTCCATGTGAGCATGGAGCTTAGTGTAGACAGAAGCGTTGTGATCCTCTGCAGTTTAGCCAGCGAGGGTCTGTCAAAGTATACCTTTTAGAACATAGAACATAGAACATAGAACAATACAGCACAGAACAGGCCCTTCGGCCCACGATGTTGTGTCGAACATTTGTCCTAGCTTAAGCACCCATCCATGTACCTATCCAATTGCCTCTTAAAGGTCACCAAAGATTCTGACTCTACCACTCCCACAGGCAGCGCATTCCATGCCCCCACCACTCTCTGGGTAAAGAACCCACTCCTGACATCTCCCCTATACTTTCCACCCTTCACCTTAAATTTATGTCCCCTTGTAACCTGTTGTACCCGGGGAAAAAGTTTCTGACTGTCTACTCTATCTATTCCTCTGATCATCTTATAAACCTCTATCAAGTCACCCCTCATCCTTCGCCGTTCCAACGAGAAAAGGCCTAGCACTCTCAACCTATCCTCGTACGACCTATTCTCCATTCCAGGCAACATCCTGGTAAATCTTTTCTGCACCCTCTCCAAAGCTTCCACATCTTTCCTGAAGTGCGGCGACCAGAACTGCACACAGTACTCCAAATGTGGCCTAACCAAAGTCCTGTACAGTTGCAACATCACTTCACGACTCTTGAATTCAATCCCTCTGCTAATGAACGCTAATACACCATTTGCCTTCTTACAAGCTCTATCCACCTGAGTGGCAACTTTCAAAGATCTATGAACATAGACCCCAAGATCCCTCTGTTCCTCCACCTCACTAAGAACCCTACCGTTAACCCTGTATTCCGCATTCTTATTTGTCTTTCCAAAATGGACAACCTCACACTTGGCAGGGTTGAACTCCATCTGCCACTCCTCAGCCCAGCTCTGCATCATATCTAAGTCCCTTTGCAGCCGACAACAGCCCTCTTCACTATCCACAACTCCACCAATCTTCGTATCATCTGCAAATTTACTGACCCACCCTTCGACTCCCTCATCCAAGTCATTAATAAAAATTACAAACAGCAGAGGACCCAGAACTGATCCCTGCGGAACTACACTTGTAACCGGGCTCCAGGCTGAATATTTACCATCTACCACCACTCTCTGACTTCGACCGGTTAGCCAGTTTTCTATCCAATTGGCCAAATTTCCCTCTATCCCATGCCTCCTAAGCCTACCATGGGGAACCTTATCAAATTCCGCATAAGCCTACCATGGGGAACCTTATCAAATGCCTTACTAAAATCCATGTATACTACATCCACTGCTCTACCCTCATCCACATGCTTGGTCACCTCCTCAAAGAATTCAATCAGATTTGTAAGGCAAGACCTACCCTTCACAAATCCATGCTGACTGTCCCTAATCAAGCAGTGTCTTTCCAGATACTCATAAATCCTATCCCTCAGTACCTTTCCATTACTTTACCTACCACCGAGTATAGCTGCTCACTCATCTTCCGCTTCTTACTGGCTGAGTAGGAAATAATTAATCCATTAGCATAGGCTTTAGCTGTTTCCCAGAGAATGGATGGATTACTGGCCGGGCCTGAATTGATATCTAAAAAAGCCCTGAATTTAGTAAACTTGCTATCCTTGAGGATGAAGTGGTCCAGTCATCACTGCCTCAAACCTACCGAAGTATCCTTATTCTTAACCATTAAATACATTGAGCATGACCAGGAATAGTGATATTGCCTATTGTACATGACATCACTGAGCCCAGATGCACTGTGGGAGTCAAAAGAAATCAATCCTGGTATGGCATTTACGCGGATTTGAGAAGAAAGTAAAATCCCTACCAGTAGGGTGAAGCTGCCTCCAAACATATATCAATCCCAGTTCAGGACACAAATTCCTTAATTGCTTAGATCTCAAAGAAGATATCAGAGGGCTTTTGGGCAATCTGTCCACCGTAGGATCTATTAAACAATTGAAATCCATCCCCCCCACAATAATATGCTGACATGCGAGGTGAACAAATCTCGGAAGTGCATCTGTCAAGAACTTAAGAGGGTGGGCTGGGAGAGAGTAAACATTTAAGATCCCGTATTCTTCCCCATGTTTCAGAGCTTTAAGGATTACAAATCTCATGTGTGTGTCTTTAATACACTCTAAGAACTTAAATGAGAGATTCTTTCTAATTAGAATGGCCACCCCTCTACTTCTCGTATTGAAAGATGAGAAATAAACTGGGTCGTACCCATTCTGTTGCAGTTTCAGCTGCTCTGCATCATCTAGGTGTGTTTCTCACAATAATGCAACATCCACCCTCACACTTTTAAGACTGGAAAGTACCTTCTTCCTCTTGACCGGCAAATGACTCCCCTTAATGTTCCAAGTGCACCACTTGAACACATCCTTAGCCATAACCTTCTACAGCACCATTTAGACTCCAGAGAGGAAGAACTTGAACTACAGATCACTGAGCTTCAATGCAGGAAAATCCACAAAACCCAAAAACTATACCAACTAAAATAATTATAGCCAACAAATCTACAAAACTTACAAAAGCTATATACACCAAATAAAAAACAAAAAATTGTCAAAGGCATTGATTAGAGGAACTTACCCTGCATTCAGAGGGGTCACTTACACATCCCACAATCTTACTAACCATCCCAACTGCCCTCTCAACCCCTACCAGCTAGGGTTGTGCCACATACTCTGGCAGCCCGGTTGGAAAAAAAAGGCAAAAACGAGGTTAGTACTATAAACAAGTGAGTTAAAAATAAATATATCACTCATCCCTTGGTATAATTTAGCTTAGAGATTAAAGGTAAATACTCTAACCATCCCAAGCACAATTCAACACAACTTATTACCAACAGAAAAGCGACTCCATTAAGTCCTCTTAGAGTCTGAACAGCTCTGTCCTCTATGCCTATTTGGTCATCCAATTTAAATCAGCATGTCCACAAGGTTCCTCACTTTCTGTGGTGAGTTAAATAAATGTATAGATCCATTATGATTGACCGAAGCCACCGCTGGATACATTAAAGAATACTGGATCCCAAGTTCTCTCAGTCTCTTCTTGATGCTGTCAGTGGACTTACTTTTCTGGATCACCGCCGCTGAGAAGTCTTGAAAGAACATGACCCTGGAGTCCCCACACACCAATGCCCTTGGATCCCTCCCCCAGGTTCTGGAAGCTTCCATGAATATCTACTTGTCTTTATAATGATGTAACCTTACCAGGACAGGGCAGGGGTGCTGGTCCATACCTGGCTTTTGTGCCATGACCCGGTGGGCTCTCTCAATCTTTATCCTTTCCTTCTCAGCCTCCAAACTAACAAATTCTGGGAACCACTTCTCAAAGAACTACACCGGCCGCTCACCTTCTGTCCCTGTTTTCGAGATCATCCACCAGATCCAACAGACCATGGACCTGTGTTTCCAGGGCTTCAATCTGGCTCTTGGAAGAATCAGTCTCTGCCTCTACCCCTGCAGCCCGGCGTTTGAGTTCATCAGTCCTTTTTCCCAAGTCTTCCCTAGCAGATACAGGAGCCAGCTTCTCTTCAGTTTTTTCTTCGATCTGCTTCTCCAAGACCTCAACTAGGGTCTGGTGAATAAGCAAGCCCACTGCTTCAGTGGGCTGGGCCGTGGTCCTGGACCTGGGCCAGCTTCCTCCTTTCTTCGGCATTCTCCCTCAGTAAAAGCAAAGATAAGTAACTTTTTCAGGTTCCCTAGCTCTCTTACTGTGCTTTTACTCACAGTAACATGGATGGGATGAGTTCCAGCTCTGTTCTGTCGATGTTGAGGTGTGAAGCCCAGCAAATGTGATCCTAGCAGGACTCCGCCATCTTGGATCCTCTGAATTTGATTGTTTTGATAAGGCTACGGGTCTTGGGAGTTTAAAAAGGAAGGGCATTTTGAAAATTAGTCAGAGCCAACTGCCAAATGAAGAAAGAAACATCTCAACACTCTTAAAGAAATCTCTAGAAGGCATCATCTATTAAATATGCCAAGGAGTTTTATACAAAGACACTCTCACTAAAATAAACATAAAAGATGGCCCAGGGAGAAGACAGCAGAATCGAAAGGATGGGAGGATACAGCAGATTTGAAAGACTAGAAGGAAGACAGCATAAGAGACTTGATTAGATTACCAACAGTGTGGAAACAGGCCCTTCGGCCTAACAAGCCCACATCAATCCTCCGAAGAGTAATCCGCCCATGCCCATTTCCCTCTGACTAATGCACCTATCACTATGGGCAATTTAAAATGGCCAATTCACCTGACTGGCACATCTTTGGACTGTGAGCGGAAACCCACACAGACATGGGGAGAATGTGCAAACTCCACACAGACAGCCACCCAAGGCTGGAATTAAACCTGGGTCCCTGGTGCTGTGAGACAGCAGTGCTAATCACTGATCCACCATGCCACCCCATGTGCTGCTATGTACTTTGAGAGATTAAGTTAATATAGTGTATGGAAATTCTGTTATTGGAGTAGCATTTTCGAGTTGGGAGGTGATTAGTTAAGAAAAGGGGACTCGGATTTGTAATAGTTTTTGTTTAGTGTTCACTGTTAGGAAAAATATTTGTTTTCTCTTTAAACAGTGAAAATCAGGGCTTTTCTTTTACTCACATGTTTTTAACAGTTTACAAGGTGAGGTGAGCCTTTTCTGTGTGTTTTAGCTTTAATTAGCAGAGAGGTTCGACCTTCATGTCATAACAAAACTTCACAAAGAAAGTGCTCACCTAATTCTATTGCCTTTTGAAACCCAACTTACAGACTCAGAGCTGGACAAGGACAGTATTTCTAGAGGCTGTGATTCTGACTGACCAAGCTAAAGCTGGTTATATCTGTAGCATCCCCCAGTTCACCATCCATTGATAGAGGAGAGGAGGCAGATGTTCTTTAGATCTGGAGAGGGAAGCTCACTAAGTTTTCTATAACCAGAGATAATCAGATGGAATGTGCATGACATTGCCAGAACAGTGACTTGCCCATGGTGGAGAGTAGCATTGATTGCACACACTTGGCTTTGCAGCTCAATTCTGAGAAATTACCAAACCACACACGTGCTGAATGTGCAGCTGGCGTGCAACCATGTTGATGGTCCACTAATCAGGCAGCATTAACGATCCCTTTGTTTTGTGCCAGTTGCCTCATTATTTAAGCTACTACATTGAAACAGAAAGTATCTGCTGGGTAACAAGGGTATTCACTTAACTTTTGACTCATGACATTATTCTGCATTCCAATTACACATGGACAGCATGCATATCAAGGAGAGCCATGCTGCCACATGAAGCATGATAGAGAAAACC
Organism: Chiloscyllium plagiosum; assembly: GCF_037043375.1. NCBI lineage: Eukaryota > Metazoa > Chordata > Chondrichthyes > Orectolobiformes > Hemiscylliidae > Chiloscyllium > Chiloscyllium plagiosum. The sequence goes on along the minus strand of NW_028270154.1, from coordinate 60,549,662 downwards.
ACTTACATGCTGAAGCAATAATTCTGAGGCTTGGATTGTCCTGGAAGAGCCCAATAGTACATGCAAGAGGGTGTTTATGGTGATGATGACTGTATCCTCCACAAGCCAGCCAGTGTGACGGCAGAACCCTGACTAAGAGAATCATTTTGCTTTCCCTATGAAGATGAGGGGCAAAAGAAGAAATAAGGACAGAGAACCCAATGCATCCCATTATTCGGGAGGCAGAGGCTGTGATAGATAGGAGTTACAAGGAAGCAGTTACTCCTAGGCAGGAAGAAAGCTGGTAACTGTTCAAAGGGGTAAAGACATTCAATGCAGGGATGCCCTGTGGTTGTTCTCCTGAAAAACAAGAATACCATTTTGGATACTGTTGGGAGGGACGACTTACCAGGGGCAGTTAGTGGGGACAGGTCTCTGGCACAGAGTCTGTCCCTGCTGCACAGAGGGAAGGAGGGAGAGGAGGAGTGGTTTAGTCACTGGGGTCTCAAAAGTTAGAGGGTCAGATAGAAGGTTTGTTGGGAACGAAACAGTCTCACAGTTGGTGTGTTGCCTCCCAGGTGCCCGGGTCCGTGATGTCTCGTATCATGTCTTTAGGGTCCTGAAGGGAGAGGGTAACCAGTCCCAAGTTGGGGTCCTCATGGGTACCAATGACATAGGTAGAAAGAGGAATCGAGATATAAGGCAGGATTTCAGGGAGTGTCGCGGAAATTAAATCGACTCGTCTCGACTGCTGGCAAGAGCAAAGGAAAAGCTTTATTTTTAACAACCCCTGCATGCAGGGGGTCAATACACTTGGCAAAGGTGCCTTGTGTAAGGAGGATGAGCATAATTCACATACTCGTTTTATACTATTCTTATCACGCTCTCAAGGGCAAGGACTGGGAAGACTTGAGTTATTATTTTCTGATTCCCTTGCCCTTATGTTTGCCCTTAACTTTTCGCTGAATTCGACTGTCCCAAGGTCAGGTTGAATGTTTATAAAGTTCAACAAGACAAGTTGTCTCCTCAACTGCAGAACTCAGCAAAATGTTTGTAAAGCTCAGCAAAGTATTAAATTTAGCAACGCATTCTCTTTCAGGTTTCACAGTAAATGTTAAATTTGTTAATTTTCCATGCACAGAGAGCTAGGGTGGAAGCTGAGAGCTAGAACAAACAGAGTTGTTATCTCTGGTTCATTGCCTGTGCCACATGATAGCAAGGTAAGGAATAGGGAGAGATATCAGCTGAACACGTGGCTGCAGGCATGGTGCAGGATGAAGGCTTTCAGGTACATGGATAATTGGGGCCATTCTGGGGAAGGTAGGACCCCTACAATCAGGACGGTCTTCCCTTGAACCAGAGAAGTACTAATACCCTGGCTGGAAACTTGCTAGTGCTATTTGGGTTTAAATTAGCTCAGCAGGGGAATGGGAACCTGAGGTATAGTTCCAGTGCACAGGAGGATGTGAATAGGGAGGGTATGGACACGATTTCATGGTCACAGGAATATGCTGGCAGACAGCAAGCTGGTTTGAAGTTTATTTACTTCAATACCAGAAGTATTCAAAATAAGGTAGGTGAGCTTGCAGCATGGATAGGTTACTGGGATTTCGATGTTGTGGCCATTTTGAGACTGGATAGAGCAAGATCAGGAATGGATGTTACAGGTTCCAGGGTTTAGATTTTTCATCAAGAACAGGGAAGGCAGTAAAAAAGGGAGAGGTGTGGCCTTGTGAGTCAAGGATAGTATAACGGTGGCTGAAAGAACTTTTGACAACTGAGGTGGTATGGGCTGAGGTTAGAAACAGGAGAGGAGGGGTCACACTGCTAGGATTTTTTAATAGGGCTGTGCAGAGTTCCAGGGAAGTGGAGAGAGGCAAAATGATTCTGGATAGGAGTGAAAGGAACAGGGTGATCATTATGGAGGACTTTAACTTCCCCAACATTGACTGTAAATACCATACCTCTAGTACATCGGATGGACCAGTTTTTGTCCAATGTGTGCAGGAGGGTTTCCTGACACATATGTCTAAGGGCCGACAAAGGGGGAGGCCACACTGGATCTGGTGCTTGGTAATGAACCAGGCAGGTGTTAGATTTAGTGGTAGGTGAGCACTTTGGAGAGAGCGACCATAATTCAGTTACATTTAGTTTAGCAATAGATACAGATGGGAGAAGGGCAGTTATAATGCGATTAGGCAAGAATTAGGATGCATAGAATGGGGTACCAAAGTGCAGGAGATGGGGACAATCGAAATGTGAAGCTGGTTTAAGGAACAGATGTTGCATGTCCTTGATAGGTATATCCTGTCAGGCAGGGAGGAAATGATAAGGTAAGGCAACCATGGTTTACTAAAGAAATTTCATCTCTTGTTAAGCAGAAGAAGGAAGCTTATGTGACAATGTGACAAGATGGTTCAGATGAGGCGATGGAGAGTTACAGATTAGCTAGGAAGGATTTAAAGAGAGAGTTAAGAAGACCAAAGAGAGGACATGAGCAATCTTTAGCAGGTAGAATAAAGAAGAACTCTAAAGCTTTCTGTAGGTATGTGAGGAATAAAAGAATGACTAGGGTAGGAATAGGGCCACTCAAAGACAGAAATGGAGATTGTGTGTGGACCCTGCGGAGATCGGAGAGGTGCTAAATGAAAATTTATCATTTGTTTTCACTAAGCAAAAGGTGAATATTGTATAGGAGGAGAATGAGATATGGGATATTAGACTAGAAAGGATCAAGGTTAGTAAGGAAGAGGTGTCATCAATTCTAGAAGGAGTGAAAGTAGACAAGTCCCCTGGACTGGATGGGATTTATCTGAGGATTCTCTGGGAAGCTAGTGGGGAGATGTTGGAGCCTTTGGCCTTGATAATTGAATCTTCATTGTCTACAGGTTTAGTACCAGAGGACTGGAGGATTGCAAATGCTGTGCCCTTGTTCAAGAAGTGCAGTAGAGATGACCCAGGTAATTATAGATCAGTGAGCCCTACGTCTGTGGTAGGAAAAGTTTTGGAAAGGATTATAAAAGATAGGATTTATAATCATCTAGCAAGCAACAATTTGATTGCTGATAGTCAACATGGTTTCATCAAGGGCAGGTCATGTCTCACAAACCTCACTGAGTTTTTTTGAGAAGGTGACCAAGCATGTAGATGAGGGTAGGGCAGTTGACATGGTATACATGGACTTCAGTAAAGCCTTTGATAAGGTTCCACATGGTAGGCTATTGGAGAACATGCAGAGGCATGGGATTGAGGGTGATTTAGCAGTTTGGATTAGAAACTAGCTTTCTGAAAGAAGGCAGTGAGTCATGGTTGATGGAAAACAATCAGCCTGGAGTCCGGATACCAGTGATGTGACACAAGGATCTGTTTTGGGACCCCTGCTGTTTATCATTTTTATAAATGGCTTAGACACAGGCATAGGTGGATGGGTTAGTAAGTTTGTAGGTGACACTAAAGTCAGTGGAGTAGTGAACAGTGTAGAAGAGTGTTGCAGGTTGCAGGGAACTTGGATAAACTGCAGAATTGGGCTGAGAGCTGGCAAATGGAGTTCAATGCAGATAAATGTGAGGTGATTCACTTTGGTAAGAATAACAGGAAGGTAGAATACTGGGTCAATGGAAAGATTCTTGTTAGTGTGGATGTACAGAGGGATTTTGGAGTCCATATACATAGATCCCTGAAAGTTTCCACCCAGTTTGATAGTGCTGTTAAGAAGGCATACGGTGTGTTAGGTTTTATTGGTAGAGGGATTGAGTTCCAGAGCCGTTAATGTCATGCTGCAATTATACAAAATGCTAGTGGGGCCACACTTGGAATATTGTGTACAGTTCTGGTCACCCCATTCCAGGAAGGATGTGAAAGCATTGGAAAAGGTGCAGAGGAGATTTACCAGAATGTTGCCTAGTCTGGAGGAAAGGTCTTATAAGGAAAGACTGAGAGCTTAAGTCTGTTCTCATTGGAGAGAAGAAGGCTAAGAGGGGATTTGATTGAGACATATAAGATTATCAGAGTATTCGATATGGTAGACAGTGAAAGTCATTTTCCTAGGATGATGACGTCAGCTTGTACAAGAGGGCATAGCTACAAAATGAGGGGTGATAGATTTAAGACAGATGTCAGAGGAAAGTTCGTTACTCAGAGAGTGGTAAGGGCGTGGAATGCCCTGCCTGCCAATGTAAGTAACTCAGCCACATTAGGGACATTTAAACAATCCTTGGATAAGCATATGGATGATGATGGGGTAGTGTAGGGGAGTGAGCTTAGATTAGTTCACAGGTCAGTGCAACATTGGGGGCCGAAGAACCTGTTCTGCACTGTATTGTTCTACGTTCTATGTGCTGATTGAGGCATTCTGTGATGGTTAAATTGGACTATCGTTCCATTGAGCAAAACCCACTTATACAACATTCCCACACATTTTCATCCATCTCTTTTGACCTGTGCAACTATAACCCAAATGACCACAATCCTGCAACAAAATCCATTACAAAGTAACAATTTCAAGCAAACTTTATCAAACAATCATCCAATAATCTATACAAAAGCCAATTCAACACCCTTGTGCATTTCCTTGGTACCAGATCCATTTGCTTGGTCTGAAGCTGCCCCAATCACTGCAGCATAAATGTGGAAAGCTGACTTTCACTGGGAGAGGAGAAACTGTAGATGACCTTGAAAATCAGACTTCAGGCTGCATCAACTCATTTTGGGCAGCAGCAATCTGGTAGAGCTGGCTGACAAGAAAAACAAAGGCATTGGTAGAGTGACAGTGACGGGAGAACAAATGGTGTCCTCCTGATAATCAGTCTCTATGGCAATGCTGTTACTCTCTCAGGACAGCACATCAGTCATTCTAGCCATCTGCTGAAACTTATATTGCTGCAGGACTGCTGTGAGATCCTCAATGCTGTTTGAACACTAACCTGCACAGCCATAATGGTAGGTGTCTGAACTTGTATGGCACCAATTGAGATTGCACAAGTTCTGAGCTTCTCTGCATTATTCAGATGTTAGGTGGCTACATCTCCTGTTGCAATGAAAGCCATGACATCATGAACCAGACCTTTCATCGTGGTCTAATTTCCAATTGTTCTCATGGAGTTGGGTACCATGCTGGTTAGGCTTGCCACTTTATCAAACATTGCTCTATATGCATCAGCCTTTTGCTGTAAATTGTCCTCATCTTAGTTCTTTGCATGCTCTGACCAAGTGGCACTGTGGCTCAATGGTTAGCACTGCTGCCTCACAGTGCAGAGACCCAGGTTCAATTCTAGTCTTGGGAAGCTGTGTGGAATTTGCAGATTCTCCCTACATCTGTCCATGTGCTCTGGTTCCATCTCACAGTCCAACAATATGCAGGTTTAGTGGAGTAGCCATGCCAAATTGCCCATAATGTCCAGGGATATGTAGGATTAGCTGTGGGAAATGCAGGGATAGGTTAGAGTGGGAGTCTGGGTGGGATGCTGTTCAGACAGTTGGTGTGGCCTTGGGCCAACTGGTTTGTTTTCAGACTCTATGAAAGGTTTACTGGGCTCAAAATGCTAACTGTATTTTCTCTCCTCAGATACTAACAGGCTTGCTGACTTTCTCCAGCACTTCCTGTCTGTGTGTCCTCTGCATAGAACATGAATACAAACACACCACGCAGAGAGGTAGCTGCTGTGCAATCCTTTCTTCCTGCTTGTTGACCCAGTGAATCATGTACTGCAGATACTGCCGGTATTATTCTTTACACAAATTGGAGCGAAATTATCTGAGCCTAGTGGCTGTAAATAAAAGAGTTGGGGAGCCTGAAAGTTATGGAGATAGTTACACAAAAGGTACACTGTGGGTGGGGTGTGGGTTTCTTTATTTCTTTATGCAGGAACAGGGTGTATGTGTTTGCACTATGAGAACAAGGTGCTGTCTTCTTAATCACATAGGTACCTTTGTCTCCATTGATGGGTGCACTTATGAATAATCACATTGCCATATATGCAAGGTGACCAGAAGTGTAGAATGTGAGTGCAAGCAAAAAGCTATTACAAAATGTTCACATTACCTTTGGACTCAATGATTTCTTCATTGAAGTGCAGAGTCTAGGCTGCTCTCATGCATATAAGGGATGAAGAATATCAGTTATCCCAGTTGTTGTGCAGGATACTTCTCAAAGATGAGAAATGCCGAGAAGAGGCTGCTTAACACTGAACCAGGTCCAACAGCTAAAATGAGTTGAGTTGACAAACGTAGATTGAAAGTGCATATATATTAAGATGTGAAAATGTACTTATAATATCTTAACCTTGCCAACTATGAGCCTGAAGACCATTTTTTTCCCTTGCCCTTGTGATATATTTAAGCACAATCTTGATGTCTGCTGCCACAGTGGGAGGAACCTACTCTGCAGTGGACCCTGCTAGCCTGGAGAATTGGGACAGATGACCGCAAGGGATCGATGTCCTTGACTGCAACTTTTGCAGAGTTGGGGATCACAGGCAGAGTGAAGGTGGAGGATCCTGGCAGCCTTGTGTTTCCTGAGAGAAAACCTCTGGCTGACTCTGTCCATAGTTCCTCCTCCATCTGCAATCCTGCCATCATCATCCTGTCTCCTTGTGAGGAATGGTCACCTGGCATGAAGTCAAGGCCCCTTATCACTCTGCCTTCGATGCCCAATCACAACAGTTAAAATGATGAAGTGCTGGTCTGCATTCATTTCAGGCAGCCCACTGGGCATTCTGTTAGACCTGGATCTCCATGGCACTGCCAACCTATCCATGAACAGTATTGGACTACTCCAACCTTTGATCCAGTTTACTGAGTGTCTCTGACAAACTGAGGGTCTCTTGCCTGTTGCTGTGAGATCTCTCAGTGCATTTGTACAAAATCATTAAGCACCATTGAGTCATCTTCTGCCGGGGTCTGAGCAGAGGCCTGGTCTCCAGCAGTCCCCTGAATGCCAGGGAGCTGGGAATTTCTTCCTTGGCTGCAGAGTTGTACTAGTGATATGCTCACCACACTATGCTCCGGAATCTAATACAGGTAGAGAACACACCAAGGTGGAAGTGTCTATGTTGGTGGAGAATGCTGGTGAAAACCTTGATAGTGCATCCTCTGAGGGATCAGTGGTTTCTCTCTCAGAACTGCAGGAGGAGATGATGGTTATAGGAGTCTTTGGGGTATGAGGAGAAACCTTTTCAGGCAAAAAATGGTGAGTCTATGGATCTCATTGCCACAGAAGGCTGTGAAGGACAAGTTATTGAGTGCATTTAAGACAGGGATAAATAGGTTCTTGATTAGAAAGGAGATCAAGGGTTACAGGGAGAAGGCAAGTGAATGCGGCTGAGAAACATAATAGCTGTGAACAAATGGCAGAGCTGACTGAATGGGCTGAATAGTCTAATTCTGCTCCTAGGCCTTGTGGTCTTATGGTAGCAACTATGTGGCTGAATCTGGGCCTGCAGAAGACGAGAGAAGTTTTTAAGATTGCAATAGGGTAAAAGCTTAATAATCTTATGAATAATCGCACATTGGCTTTGGTGGAATTTATTAGATTGCCTCAATAATGAGATTTCAGTGTCCCCACTAATGTGTCCTGATCTTCTTCAGCCATCTTGAGAATCATCTTCTCATTGTCGGTGAGGAACTGAACGTTGACTGCTCCACTGTCTGTCTCAGCTCCTCTGCCCAGTTAGGAGTTATTTTCTCCTCCTATAAATCAAAGGATGGATTAAATGAGATGAAAATTGAATGAAAGACCTGTTAGCACTGACACAGAAGTGGCATAGGTGGCCCGAGTGAGTGAGTAGCAAATGTAAAGGACTGAAAAGATTAGCTGTTAGCAAAGATGAGTTGGATCAGAGCCATTCAGTAGAGATGCTGCACAAAATGATGGGAATTGTAGAACATTAGCTTTGGCAATTCTATTGCACAATAGCTACGCTAGAGTGAGTGTGAGGAAGCAGAGAGAGGATAATGATACTTATCCTTCTTTATCAACTGCAGGGCACGTCCTTTGCTTTGTGAAATGGCTCAGACTGGGGTTACCATCTTCTTCCATGCTGTCTAAGTTTGGTGTCACCACCAGCACTTTTCAATCTATGTTGCTTTTTTGGGGGGAGGGTGCATTGGTGGGGGTGGGCGCTGGTACCAGCTTCTCTAATTGAGAAATGTCTTTTCTCAAAGTGGTCCAGCAGCAGAATGTGATGGCCAGTCCCTGGCTTGCAAAGTTTGAAAAGATTTATATTTGGCCACAGCATAAGCTCTGGAAGGACCTGGCAATGGCAAGCGCTTCCACCCCTGCTTCCACATGATTACATGAGAAGGGCATCATGTAGCCCCAGTGGATAATTAAAGAGGTGTGAAGTGGAACATTGCATGAGGAAAATGGTTGTGAGCCTTGTTGGGTTAACCTTTCCTGAAAATATCACTCAGCCAAAAAAAACAGGAAAATACAATCCATAGTGTCAAGACTAGCTGCTGTATAAAAGGTGCCCATCATTCCTTCATGTCATTGCCAGTTCTGTTCAACAGCAAAATAGCTCCTATTTCCTCACCTTTTTTCCCATGGCCCTGAAAGTTACTAATATTCAGGTACTTAATCAAATGCTTTTTTAAAAGTCACAAATGAATCTGCATCCAATACATTCCAGGCTGTGAATTCTGGACCTTACCTATTTATCATGTAAAAAAACATGTTTTGCCTCATGTCAACATCGTTCCTTTTACCAATCATCTTTAGTGTGTCTCCTCCAATTCTCTCCACTTTCGCCATCAGGAACAATTTCTCCATATCAACTTGCTTAATCTGCCCTTCTGCAAGGAAATCAACCCTCCTTCAGGCGTCTCTAATTTATTCAAATGTTCAAAGGTGATTATCCCTAATACAATTCTCATGAAACTTTGCCTCACCCTCTCGTAAGCTTTCCTGTCTGGAAGGCATTTGATAAGGTGCTACATCAAAGGTAATGGGAGAAAATAAAATCTCGTGGCGTGGGTGTTAAACATATGAACACGAATAGAAGATTCATTGGCTGGCAAAAAAAAAGAGAGTACACAGTAAATGGTTGGCGGAATGTGAAGAGTAATGTTTTTCAGGGGTCTGTGACCTCAACTTGTTTTAATTTACATCAGTGATCTAATGAGGGAGCAATGTTATGGTAGTTAAATTCACAGACAACATCTAGATGGATCCAAAATTGCATTGTAAAGAGGCCATAAGAAAGTTATAGATGATTTAGATAGATTTTTGTCCACTCAGTCAACCTGTCAGGTGGACTAAAACATGGGAAATGTGAAATCATTTACTTAGGCAGGAAGAATGAAAAAGCAGATTTTATTTAAATGCGGAATAACTGCAGAAATTTTGGGTGCAGAGGGATTAGATATTTGCTTCATGATTGCAAAATGTTAGTAAGGTATAGCAAGTAATTTTTTTTTTATTTCAAAAATATACTTTATTCATAAAATAATTTGATGGTCTGTACAATTGGTAATGCCATACATATGTAAACATGTATGTACAGAGATCAAACCTTATCATTTTTATACAGGTCTGTACATTTTTTGATCATATGCCCATATAATTAGCTGAGGCGTCAGCAGAGCCCAAATGACTGCATGGGCCCCCTGTTCTTCGTTAGGCAGGCAGACTTTACACAGTGGTCTTTCCCCACCGCACCTTGGCGGCAGCTGCCCCAAGCTTCAGCGCGTCCCTCAACACGTAGTCCTGGACCATGGAATGTGCCAGTCTGCAACACTCAGTCAGGGTCAACTCCTTCAGCTGGAAGATCAGCAGGTTTCGGACCACCCAGAGAGCGTCCTTCACCGAGTTGATGATCCTCCAGGCACAGTTGATGTTCGTCTCGGTGTGCGTCCCGGGGAACAGACCGTAGAGCATGGAGTTCCACGTCACGGCGCTGCTCGGGACGAACCTCGACAAACACCACTGCATTCCTCTCCAGACTTCCTCTGCGTAGGCACATTCCAGAAGGAGGTGTGTGACAGTCTCATCCCCCCCGCAGCCGCTTCGAGGGCAGCGTGCGGTGCGGCTGAGAGTCCGGGCGTGCATAAAGGATCTCACAGGCAGAGCCCTTCTCACCACCAGCCAAGCCATGTCTAGCAAGTAATCAAGAAGGCTAATTGAATATCATCCTTTATTAGGAGAAGAATTGTACACAAAAGCTGCAGTTGTATAGGACATTGGTAAAACCACATCTCAAATACAGTGTGCAGCTTAGGCCTCCTTCTTTGAGAAAAGATGCAAATTGTTACAAAAATGGAACAGAACCCCAAAATATTTATAGGCATTTTGACTTTTAATTCTAAAATGAAGGAGCACTGCCACAGAAAAACATATTCAAAATCTGTGATTCTCTGACAAGGTCTTATGTGAAGCCAATGAAATATTGTACATATCAATTGTCAGGGAAACATCAAACAGAGAGATACTTAACCAGACAATAAAGGGGTTCACTGTCTCTTTTCTCTCAGCAAAAAGCTATCTCTTCTAGGCATGTCCTTACCTACAGGAATACTCAAGGACTGTGGTTAAAAAGCCAGTTTCAATTCGAGAGAAGTGGACTCGTGGAACTTAAAGTTCCCATGTGTACTGCCCTCTGTTCCAGTGTTAGTCTCTTGTGAAAGTCATAGTCAAAGTTCTAACTTCTGTAAAATTCCATCTCATGCATCTCAAAAATCATCTGTTCAACTGCTAGCATCCATATTATTGGTATAAGTTAATAACAAACACAATGTTCTCTTACCTGCTCTTCATGAACATTTCAGACACTGATCCATTTAAACTTTTGACTTTCGGAACTCACCTCTTACCTCAGCCAATTCATTCCTCCTGATGAAGAGCTTAACAGTCTCATGAAACAAAAACAAAAATTGACACAGAAACTCAAAAGGTCTGATAGTATTTGTGGGGAGAAGGCAGAGCAAACATTTTGACTCAAGTGACTCAGTTCTGATGCAGAGTATTTGATCATCAGAACTGAGTCACCTGAGTCACCAGTCATCTGAAGAGTCATCAAACTCAAAATGGGACAAAGTGAGGGCTGCAGATGCTGGAGATCAGAGCTTAAAAATGTTGCTGGAAAAGCGCAGCAGGTCAGGCAGCATCCAAGGAACAGGAGAATCGACGTTTCGGGCATAAGCCCTTCTTCAGGAATGACTAAAGAAAGCTCATTCCTGAAGAAGGGCTTATGCCCGAAACATCGATTTTCCTGTTCCTTTGATGCTGCCTGACCTGCTGCGCTTTTCCAGCAACACATTTTTAAGATCAAACTCAAAATGCCAAGTTTACCTTCTCTTCACAGATGTTGCCAGAGTTTGGCCAGCAAGTTATGTTTTTCTTTCAGATCCTGAACACCCATAGTTCTTTGTTCTATTTGAGTTGAGGTACATTGTTCGAACTATACTGAATTGGGGAACCTCACCCACTGTCTGGCAGTAACAAAATGTGCTTAAGGTGGTTCACAGGAGGTTACAAAAGTGATATCTGGAATGAGTAGATTGTCTTATGAAAAGAGGTTGTACAAGCTGGTCTTGTTTTCACTGGAGTTTAGAAGAGTGCGGAGAGAATTAACTTAGGTATTTAAGATCATGACAAGGGAATGGTGCAAAAGATGTTTCCTCTTGTGGGTGCATCTAGTTATAGGGGTATCTTGATTTAAAATTAGGGACAGGACAGAAATGAGGAGAAATATTTTACTTCAAAAAGTTGTGCGATATTAGAACTGTCTACCCCAGAAGGCAGTGGAGACGGCCATTGAACACTTTTAAGACAAAGAGGTGAAATTCTTGTAAGGAAGAGAGTCATGGGTTCTCTCGGTCGATGGGAATATGGAATTTGAAACACAACCAGATCAGCTATGATTTCATTGAATAACCGAACAGGCTCAAGGGCTCATATATTTATCCTTCTTAAACTGCACTGCTCAGAAGCTGATACAATACTCCAGATGAGACTGCAACAGAATTTTACAAAGTTCATCATAATTTTTACTCTATGATACCATTTACAATGTTTAGTGCAGAGCTGTACTGCACTTTTTTTAATTGCATGTAGGCAACATGCAGTTATAGCTATGCATGAGTTACTCATTCATACTAATTCCTGTGACCATTTGACGGCTTCATTTTTCAGATGTCATATGGATGGAGTGTCTGTCAATTATGGTAACAAATTTGATAGATTTTTTAAAAAAGTTTATTTATGATATTTCAGTTCTATCTGAATCCCTTAAGTATGTCCAAGCTTTGTTTCAATTATCATCTCTAATCCAAAGAAATTGTGTTAGTGCTCCTTTCTTCAAAAAAAGGTTTTTGCGTGAAATTCCCCATAAATGAAACTCAAATAATACATCTCTCTGATCCTAACAAATGCATCCACTTGGTAGTTTACAAATGTCACTTATGCAAAGGTTCTCTCACACACATTCATTCAAGATGGCACTGGAACATGGTGACACTTAAAGAGCTGTCTACAGCAGATTATATTCTTACATATCTTATAATTGTTCTGCACTTGTAAACCTCAATTCTACTCAATTCTAAGTCTATCAAAATTACTAACAACACAGTCTTAAATCTACGTTCAGGTTTAAAGATTCTACATTCGATAAGGCTCTGTCGCTGGAATCGCAAGCCCTGAGGAATCAAGGGCCTACCAACTTCCTGCAAGCTCAATCTTCTCATAAAAACCTGGAACTGAGGTCCAACAAGAGGGGGAACAAGTTCTGACCCTATAGTGACCCAACATCGAGGTAGTTGGGCTAGACCAAATCAAGACCCCTCGGAGCACTGCTGAATGAGAGTAGTGCCCCAGGACACCATAGGATACATCTACTTTGTTGACTCCGGAACCACGTGCTCAGAGGTCTTCCAGTCTCTCACAGGCCTGACCTCCTCAACCTCATGAAAACCTGGAACCAAGGTCTGACCAGTATGGGGACAAGACATAGCCTCATGATAGCCTGACATTGAGGTGGCCTGACCAAACTGGCAACAAGACATCCCCAAAAAGCTCAAGACCACAGCTGGTGCCTAGGACCCCATCAGGAGCACATATCTGAGGTGCCAAGAGGCAATACCAAACTAGGATTGAGACCCAGACCAACCACACGAACACCCAACATTTGTGGCAAGGCTTACATGACATAACAGGCTACAAAGCAAAGTTGAACAGAATCATGGGCAACAGTACATTCTTACCCGACAAGCTCAATGCATTCTATGCTAACTTTGAACGGAAGACCAGTGAAATGATGTCACCTGTTCCAAAAACCTCAGATGCAACTGTACCTACCATCACCACTGCTGATGTTAGATCAGTCTTCTTAAGAGTGAACCCATGGAAGGTGACTGGCCTGGATGAAGTCCCGGCCATGCACTCAGATCCTGTGTGGACCAGTTGGCAGGAGTACAGTATATTCAGTCATCTTTAATGTCTCCTTACTACATCTGAAGTCTTCACCTGCTTCAAGAAGACCACCATCATCCCGGGGTGCCAAAGAAAAATCATGCAGTGTGCCTCAATGACTACCACCCAGTGGCTCTGACCCTCATCATTATGAAGTGCTTCCAGAGGTTACTCGTGGCTCACACCAACTCCAGCCTAGCAAATGGCCTTGATCCTTTGCAATTCGGAAACCGGTGCAATAGGTCTAGAGCAGATGTCACCTCCTCAGCCCTACACTCATTCCTGGAACATCTGGATAACAAGGATACCTACATCAGTCTCCTACTTATTGACTGCAGCCCTGCCTTCAACACGATAAGTCCAAATCAACTCATCTCTAAACTCAAAGACCCAGGTCTTGGCTTCTCTCTCTCTAAGTGGATCTTCAACTTCCTGACCCATGGTCTGCAATCAAGAAGAATAGTTGACAAAACACCTCTTCCACCATAATCCTCAACACCAGTGTGCCATAAAGCTGCATACTTAGCCCCCTACTGTGCTCCTTTTACACTCACAACTGTGTGGCCAAATTCCATCCCAACTTCATTTACAAGTTTGCTGACAATACCACCATTGTGGGTCAAATCTTAGACAGTGACGAGACAGAATACAGGAAAGAGGTTGAGCACTTAGCAGCATGGTGTAAAGACAACAATCTTTCCAACATCAGTAAAGTGAAGGAGCTGTCATAGACTTCATGCTCCTGTCCATCTAGGCCAATGTGATGGTCAAGAAAGCACAACAATATCTCTACTTCCTCAGGAGACAAAATAAATTCAGCATGTCCACAAGTATTGTGAGAGAAAATCCGCTTTGCTGCCCACCTACAGCATGGCCTGAGTGTTAAAGGTAACAGACCTCAGGGGACTGCCTCCATGGAAATGGATGGGGATCTGAGTGCAAACCCAGCAGTGGGTCTGATTAACACTCTGGGCATAGACATGGGTCACGTGTAGGAATGTGTTGATCCACAACTCACAACCAGGTAGACGCCTCGCTGCATGTGCCCTGAACCCATCCATTCCCACGGAGTCATTCCCTGAGATCCATTCCCTTTAACACCTCAGACATGACCAAATAGTGGCTGGAACAAGACAGGTCACCTGAGGTCATCACACCCAGCATACCACCGCACATGGCCAGCTACAGGGGTAATGGCCCAGCCCGCTGGGGGTCTGCGAGATACCAGTTAGATAAATTTAAAGGGTGGTTCTACTTGGCATACAACATCTCCCACGAACCCTCAGCCATGCTCCTTACTGACATTACCGGACAGGGGACACACACTGGATTTATCTACCTCAGAACCAGCCAGCCATCTGGATGGGAGGCTGGCTGGAGCCAATGCATTGACTCCTTACTCCTCACCTCTTTGGCATGCCAATTGCAGCAGGGGACAGCATACTAAACTTCAGCATCCTCAACAGGACAACCTCGAACAACACGTTTACTCCCTTCTGGGCAGGAACCCAGGCCCGCCATCTGTTTACCTAGAACAGCACTTATTTCATCTGTGGCCACAAGGTCTATCCTTGGCTGCCGTTGTCCTGGTCTGGAAGCTGCTATGTTGGGTATGTGGTGCCCCTCATCTATTACTCCCAGTCCTCCCCCTTCATAAAGCCCATAACTCGCAGCAAACGAGCCATCATCAGCGCTGACTGCTGCACATACACCAACCCCAGTGACAACATCACTGACCTGGCCCAGCTTATCCTTCGGGCTGCAACTGTCATGCACAGGCAGGATCACACTGGATCCGTGGCGCTCGGCAACTTCCTGGCTGGATTCATGGGGCATAGCCCTGCTGCAGGGACTGATATCCCTCATTGCTGTGATTGCAGCACTGATCATGGCCATCAGAATGTGCTGTTTGTGCCAGTGTTCGATGCTGCTACCATCTACCCCCCCCCCCCCCCCCCCCCCCCTTACCACTCAACTGGACCAGGTGCGCTGGCAGAATATCCCTGCCCCCCTGGGCGCACTCTGCCTCTTCAGAGTCAGACTGCGATGGATAATCCCTCCAATTCCGAACCCCCTCCACCTGACAATACCCCAGATCCAGTTACATTGCCCCCTTCTCATCACTCCCTTAAAACAAAAAAGGGGGAATTGTGGGAGAAAATCCGCTTCCCTGTCCACCCGAAGCATGGCCAGAAAGAGCACAAGGAACCACGTCTGCCTAACCCACAACAGAAACTCCCCAGAGTGCCTCAGCGTTGACCAAACAGGCCAACTGAGACACTAGATAGCAAACAGGGGATGACTCAAGACACTTCCAGACTGGAGAATACACTTCCCGACACAGCCTGACAATAGACTTCCTAGCCCTCAGTAAGCACAACCCTCCCAAAACCCAAAGGGCAGCCTCGCTTTTCATGTATACTGGAACTTCACAAAGGGTGCTCAGACTGAAAGTCATCAAGGTACCTTACTTGCGGACTAACCACAATGGAAACCCATTGATGCCAGGATGAGAAACATTAGCACCTATTCTCACAGAGGATCGGAGTCTCCTAACTCAGTCATGGACTGATTCCTGTTACCAGACAGCCGATTATGTTTTACTCTTGATTGTATTGTAATCCACACCACAATACTGTACACCTATAAAACAGCTTGTGCCTTCTGCTCATGGAAGAGAACCCTTGATCTACCTGTTCAGACTGTCAGTTCTGTGTCAGGCTAGTCAATTTCTCTTCCAGTGATATCGCTTGTAATAAACAGCTAGTCAATTCCACCCGATCCGCGCTTGTGTGGTCTCTGTTCAATTGAGTAATTTCTCCACCAAGTACTCTTACTATTTTGATGAGTGCATCACAGAAAGCATCCTACCTGGATGTGTCACAGTGTGGTATGGCAACTGTTCTTCCCAAGATTGCAAGAAACTACAGAGAACACAGCCCAGTCCATTGCATAAATCAGTCTTCCATCCATTGACTCCATCTATACTTCCTGCTGCCTTTGAAAAGCACTGTTACAACATGAGGTAAACTTTCCTGCTTAATTTAAAACCAGCAACATAGAAAAGATTTATCCCGTGCAGTAAACTGTGAAAATTCACTAGGCCAAGAACTAGTTAACGTAAAAGTTAACAACTTTATTTCTTAAACTATAATAAAGAATAATTAACTAACAACAATTTAAAAGTTCTTCCTCTCACCTATCTTTTACCTTCCGTTCCATAACACTAGTCCGATAAAACTCCCAATTAAGATTTACAAAACAACACTTCTTATCTCAACATCTGGCAGCTTTCAGCTTTCTCTGAATTCCTGTCTTCTTTTCTTCTTCTTGGGGAGTCTGCTTCACAGATTACTGATTGATAAAGGTACCTTTTAAGAGAGCGATTTTCTGGGCCGTGTGCAGATGTCATTGGCTTGGCAGTTCTCCTCCCAATTGTTCAATTTTCCCCGGAATTATACCCCAAAGCGTCGAATTGTGTCATTGGCTTTTAAGATTGTCAATTTACTCAATTCAAACTTGATTGGATTTTGGTATTTTTCAGAGTATAATTTAAATTGATTGGCCTAATTTGACTCTGTTTTGTCGTTTGCAGGCAACAGCTACCCCAGTGTCTTATTGAGAGCACCTGGTGCTGTCACTGCTAGCTTTTAATTATCTTGAAAGCACAGTACACCCACATCTTCATAATAGAAGCAATGTAATCTAAGACCCCTCCCAACCCGGTTATACTCTCTTCCACCCTCTTCCATTATGCAAAAGACATAAATGTTTGAATACATGTACAAACAGATTCAAGAGCAGCTTCTTCCCCACTGTTATCAGACTTTTGAACAGACCTCTCCAACATTAATGCTGAACTCTCTATCTCTCTCTCTCTCTCTCTGCACCTTCTCTGTGGCTGCACTCTGTTCTGCTATACTGATGCACTTTACAAGACACGATCTGCCGTAAAGCACACAAAACAACAGTTTTCACTGTATCTTGGCATGTGACAATAGTAAATCAAACTCAAATTCAAATATCAATTCAAAGGTACAAAAGCTTAGATTTTCATGTTCAGCCTAGAAAATGAATGTCTGATACAACAAAAAATATTTTTGTTTTATTATATGGCAGTTAATTGTTGAACAAATAGAGAGATGGTGCCTAATACAATACATTAACATGTCGGAAATCAAGCATAAGTGCTCTAGAAATCCAAACTTACATCTGTGCTTTCTTAGTGACCTCAGAATGATGTGTTTTCCTGCATTTAGACATTACACTATCAGAGGTTAGTCTCCCTGTCTGCAGAAATCACAGATTTTCTGTGCTTCACAAACAAAATAATTTGCTAATAATGATTATAAAATGAATGATTGACACACACAGCATTACCAGAGGCTTGATGCCTCAGGCTCAGTCAAAATTAGATCACAGACCTCACAGTATGCCAGCACATCTACTAGTTCCAGAGGTATATTGTCAATTTGTTCTGCTTCAATTTGCCAGCAATTCCCCTCAGGAGAGTCCTGACCTGGGGCAATCAGGATAATAACAGTGGTGGAGGTAATTGCAGGGTAAGTGGGAGAGTAAAGGGAAGGTTTCGCATAGGCCAGCAGTGATGCCCATGTACCGAGAGGAATGGAAGTGCTCTTCCCAGCTTGACATGGTGGTCAGTCAAATATAAAAAATATACATTCCCTGCAGGGCTCCAGCAATCTATTTTTGACCACTGGTTAGGCCACATTTAGATCAAATAATCCAGAGCAGAGCTGAGTTGGTACTTGCTCCACTATGCATTTCCGAATGGCTCAGCATGTTTGCAAAGGGCTCCTTTAACAGGTAGAACTCCCCAAAGCTAAACATCTAGAATTCTGTCTTTGGCAATATTCAAATGCTTGCAATTGTGAGTGAAGTGTTATCCTTTATTGTTACTGTCTTGTGCTCAAAAAATAGGTGTAATGAGGATCAATGTATTCTCTTAACTTTAGGGGCCTGTGACCAATGGTGTGCCACAAGGATCGGAGCTGGTCCACTACTTTTCGTCATTGATATAAATGATTTGGGTGTGAACATAAGAGGTTTAGTTGGTAAGTTTGCAGAAGACACCAAAATTGGAGGTGGAGTGGACAGCGAAGAAGGTTACCTCAGAGTACGAGAAATTGATCAGATGGGCCAAAGGACTGAGGAGTGGCAGATGGAGTTTGATTTGGATAAATGCGAGGTGCTGCATTATGGAAAAGCAAATCAGAGCAGGTCTTAATGGTAAGGTCATGGGGAGTGTTGCTGAACAAGGAGACCTTGGAGTGCAGGTTCATATTTCCTTAAATATAGAGTGGCAGGTAGACAGGATAGTGAAGAAGGCTTTTGGTATGCTTTGCTTTATTGGTCAGAGCATTGAGTATAGGAGTTGGGAGGTTATGTTGTGGCTGTACAGGACATTGGTTAGGCTCTTTTGGAATATTGTGTGCAGTTCTGGTCTCCTTCCTATTGGAAGGATGTTGTGAAACTTGAAAGGGTTCAGAAAAATTTACAACGATGTTGCCAAGATTGGAGGATTTGAACTATAGGGAG
The DNA here is from genome assembly GCF_037043375.1 of Chiloscyllium plagiosum. Taxonomy (NCBI): domain Eukaryota; kingdom Metazoa; phylum Chordata; class Chondrichthyes; order Orectolobiformes; family Hemiscylliidae; genus Chiloscyllium; species Chiloscyllium plagiosum. Next base: position 60,530,722 of record NW_028270154.1, on the reverse strand, counting down.
AGGCTGAATAGGCTGGGGCTGTTTTCCCTGGAGCATCAGAGACTGAGGGGTGACCTTATAGAGGTTTATAAAATCATGAGGGGCATGGATAAGATAAATAGACAAAGTCTTTTCCCTGGGGTGGGGGAGTCCAGAACTACAGGGCATAGATCTAGATTAGATTTCCTACAGTGTGAAAACAGGCTATTTGGCTCAACAAGTCCACACCAATCTTCTGAAAAGTAACCCACCCAGACCCATTTCCCTCTGACCAATGCACCTAACACTATGGGCAATGGAGCATGGCCAATTCACCTGACCTGCACATCTTTGAATTGTGAGAGGAAACCCAAAGGAAACCCACGCAAATATGGGGAGAATGTGCAAACTCCACACAGAAAGTCGCCCACGGACAGGAATCAAATCTGGGTTCCTGGTGCTGTGAGGCAGCAGTGCTAAACACTGAGCCACTGTGTAAGGGAAAAGATTTAAAAGGGACCTAAGGAGCAACTTTTTCATGCAGAGGATAGTGCGTGTATGGAAAGAGCTGCCAGAGGAAGTGGTGGAGGCTGGTACAATTATAACATTTAAAAGGTATCTGTTTGGGTATATGAATACAAAGAGTTTAGAAGGATATGGGCCAAGTGCTGGCAAATGGGACTAGATTAGGTTAGGATATCTGTTCAGCATGGACAAGTTGGATAGAAGGGTCTTTTTTTTTCCGTGCTGTATATCTCTGTGACTCTATGATATGCAGATTATGATATCATTTTAAAAATCACTTTGTTTACTTGTATACAGAATTGCCTTCACAGCTCTAGACAATGTGGAAATTGCAGCTAATTGATGTCTCAATAGCAAAGGGGATGTGGTATGCACTGAATGATCATTTTCTTTTAGAAGTCATAACGTAGGTTTGTTGGCAGCTTAATATGAACAGCCTTTTATTCAAACTGAGTTACAACACGAGTTCATTTTGGATAAAGTAAAAGAAAATTGGATATCTGTCATGATGAATAATAAAAGGTAATTTTTTTGGACTAATTTTATGCAATCATTACCTATAAACAGCACAACTGAAATGACCAATTAGAACAATTGTTACCATTTCTGAGCACAATGGCAAATGTGCTTTTAATATCTAATTTCCACCACTTCACAGTTATCACTAGGCATTATATAACATATGTGTTTCCATCTGCGATTTTGCATTTAGAGTAGCTGTTAAGTTGAGGCCCATCTGCCTCAATCATGACTTCAATTTTTTACTGAAGATCAGAGATATCATAGCATACAAGCCATGATGATGAGTACTCCTGCTGTAATTTATCCTAAAAACTCAGCTACACAGTGCTTTTCATTATGTACAATATTTTTCCAAACATCTATATTTGCAGTAAACATAACTGGGTGGGATATTTTTCTTTTAAATGATTTAAATTACAATTGCAAAACTCTGGGCTGGAAATAGTGCCAACATAGCCTATTTAGCACATTTTCTGAGTCTCAATTTATATTCATAAACCAGTTAAATTTTCAAGGCTAATTTCCAAACTGGTATTTTGGCCTTAACAGTTTGAGTTGACAGTAGTAATTGGCACTGCAACCAGAAGTTGGATAGCAAATTGGTTTCGTTTGGTCAATTTCAAGCTTGTTTAAATCCGTGAAGGAGTTTTCGTCACATTACTGGCTTCATCCATGTTACTATGCACTGATTTCTATCAATGTTGTTGCTTGACTATCTGCTAAAGTAAACAGAAGTACAGCAAAATATGCAAGTTTACCATGTATAGTATTGTGCTTTTGTATTTAATGCATGTGAAAGACCACAGAGTTGATTTGGAGAAAGCACACAGCATCTGCCAGCATATACCCATGGAAATACATCTCCCACCCTACAAGGAACAACCTGAAACTGAATGGAAAAATGCATTTCTTCAGTTCCTGATGGAGATAGTTACAGACATCTACAGATAGCTAATTGATGTCTGGATTTTAAAGAGAGAGTGAGTTTTTGTGGGTGTTGAGGGTGTTGATCGTGATATGGATCAACCATATAGTTGGGTAATCCCGAAATGACCGTATTGATTAATCTCTGAAAAAGGCTGGTGCATCCTTCATAGCAAATGGCATGATTGAAGTTGATGCCATTTGCTCCTTCAATTAAAAGTACCTGCCAGTATCCTCTGAGTAAGTTCAATTTAGAAATATAAGTTGCTTGTCAATATATTCTTCCAAATATGATATGAATCAGATTTTGTAACTGCATTGACTTTGCTACAAGATAGTCTACACATAATCATTGGGTATCATTTGGTTTTGGTACCATCACAATGGGTGAGCTCCAGTCACTACAATACAGTATCATACACTTAGATTATGTTGCCTTTGAGTATGCATTCAATCTCTTCTTGAAATTGTGCCAACATTAGGGGGTTATGTCGATAAAGATGTTGCTGATTTGATACTGTATTTCCTATATCTACTTCATGTGTAATGAGCATAGTACTTCACAGCTTATTACCAAATATATCTCCATGTGATTGTAATAACTCTTTCAGATCATTTTGATTTTCCTCTGGAAGGTAACACAATATTTATTTTAATTTCTGAGAATTTCCTCATTATCCAATTTAATATGAGGAATGTCAAAGTCAGAATCATCGTGATTTGATTCTTCACTCTGAGTTGTAACATTTTGCTTTTGCTTTCCTTCCTACCAAAAAAAAACATTTGAGCATTTTTACATGGCACATTCTTTCTATCTGGCATTCTTATCAAATAATTCACCTCACAATTTCCTTTCAATTTGATAAGGCCAACTAACCCCTGTTTTTAATGGAGCACTGCTCTTCTCACCACTACTTTTTACCACCTTTTCTGGCTATAATTTTTCTGAATTAAATATTGCCTCTTCATTCACCATCAATGATTGATTGCTAATGAATCTCTTAAAATCTTAATTTGTTTACTTACTCCTCCTGGCAGACATGAGTAAATCTTACCCTCACAAATACATTCTTTAAAGAGATTTGGCACTTCCTTCCCAACCATTCCTGGCCAAGCTGTGCATTCTTTTGCAGTTCTTCTGCTTCAACTGAGCTTTCTTTTACCACTTTAACAAACACCACTGTTTTATCCGGTTTTACCACATTGATCTTCCTAGTGCTTTTTTAAAACCACCAACACTATGACTTCATTGTCCTACTTTATTACAGTAAAAAACACCAGAGGTTTTTTTTTATTTCTCTTCCCGCATCCTTGGTTTCTTTCTTAATATGTGACAAACTATCTCTCCTATCTTCACAGAGATCTCTTTTCTCTTACCACCTGAGGATTTCTCTTTTCCCCAATTTCTATCCATCGCAGATTGAAATTGATGTTGGAAGCCAAACTTTGATTTATGAACCAGCTCATCGTCATCTGCCATTTTACTGCTAATCTTGCAGTTTTAACTCTCTGTTCTTTCACGTGAGTTCTCATTAATTCAGGAAATGAATTTTTGAACTCCTCCAAAAGTTAGTGGGCGGCACGGTGGCACAGTGGTTAGCACTGCTGCCTCACAGCGTCAGAGACCCGGGTTCAATTCCCGCCTCAGGCGACTGACTGTGTGGATTAGATTAGATTACCTACAGTATGGAAACAGGCCCTTCGGCCCAACAAGTCCACACCGCCCCGCCGAAGCGTAACCCACCCATACCCCTACATTTACCCCTTACCTAACACTATGGACAATTTAGCATGGCCAATTCACCTGACCTGCACATCTTTGGACTGTAGGAGTTTGCACGTTCTCCCCGTGTCTGCGTGGGTTTCCTCCGGGTGCTCCGGTTTCCTCCCACAGTCCAAAGATGTGCAGGGTCAGGTGAATTGGCCATACTAAATTGCCTGTAGTGTTAGGTAAGGGGTAAATGTAGGGGTATGGGTGGGTTTCGCTTCGGCGGGTCGGTGTGGACTTGTTGGGCCGAAGGGCCTGTTTCCGCACTGTAATCTAATCTAATCTAAATCTAATCTAATCTAAAAGAATAGAGTCTGTAAGACCATCATATGTTTGATTTATTTTCAATGCACTTATCCACCCATCAAATGTACTTGAGTTTGATCCTTTCAAACTCAAGTACATTTGACGAGGTTTATTTTCCTTAGATTGTTAAAACATTGTCTGTCAGCTTCTGGTATTAATTCATACGTACTTAAGATGGCTTTTTTCACCTCATCATACTCCCCAGATACCTCTTCTGATAGTGTTCCTATTTCAGATTTCTTTCATTTTAATGTCTGAATCATTTCCAAGCTGCTTGCTTTTAGGTTCTGAGGAAGGGTCACTCCACCCAAAATGTTAACTCTGATTGCTCTCCACAGATGCTGTCAGACCTGCTGAACTTTTCCAGCAATTTCTACTTTTTCTTGTTTTTAGGAGTTGAAATCCAGCTTTAGGTCTTAAAATGCCCGTTGTGTTTATGCTTCAGGTCTTTTAAAGTTGACATGGGAGATATGAAACAGTAGGTTATTCCACAATGCACTAATGTGTTCAAAATATCACCAAGGCTCTGCTGAACCACATAAACATGTAGCATCAGGGATATGCCTTATCCAGGTGGCAAGGCTTCATCAACATCATCAGTTTCCCAAAGGGATTACTCATATGTACATTTGATTTCCATTAAGCCACGCCATACAATCTAATAATAGCGAAAGTGTATTACTCAGTCAATGGACAAATATTCTGTGACATCAAACTGGACAAGCTCCAAGTAACTGCTAAGTCCCTAGGAGTTTCATGCTTCTTGTATCCAGTGTACAGTCCAACATTCAAAATAAATTACTCTTGGCCACTGAAGTATGAAAGGCCAAAGGACTGTGGGAATTCAGCCTCAAAAGGTGAATGAACAGAATTTATTTTTTAAAGTATGTGTGTGTGTAGTAAGTGAGAGAAGTTTGATTCCTGAATGTTGAAGGTGATAAGTTTGGAAGGCAGTAAGGAAGGGTCACTCAATGCAAACAATACCTATTGAGCCGCAGGCCTATGGCTTAAGCATGCCACTGTGATATACAGGTCCCACCATTGAGGTCGGGGTGATGGTGACCAATGGTGACAACCACTGTTCCCTCTCATGTACAATCATCTTCCACTCATATATACTGAGCTGCCAACCCTTCACAATTACTGTCATCCTGCAATTTGTCAGGCTGCCCATAATCCTTACGGTTGATATGCCCAACTCCCCTTTCTCATTGATAATTGATCATCCAACTTCATTTAAAGTAAATGGACCTCTGAAACTAACTATACCCCAACAACTTGGAAATACAGCTGCAACTGATGATCAGGCTCCTGACTGATCACTGTGCAGCTCTTCAACTGACTTACTATGAATCCCTGGACTGGTTGCAGTGACCTGCATGAATAATCATGACCTTCCCCCTGAATTGTAATGATACAAAACATTTGATTCTGATTATCCAAAGCATCTAACTGATGATGTCCAAGCTCCAGGACTGATATTGGAGACTGCCCTTCTCTGACCGTGACAGGACCCCCAAATGACAGTCATGCCTCAATTTGGCTGATGACTATTCCTCTCAGACTTTAAGACAAGGCCATTCAGTCGAAGCGCATGCAGTGTGCTTGCCACATATGCTGGTGGCACATGCTGTTGGTGTGACATTGACGTAGCACTGTCCCTGATAGAATCATGGCTTCCCCTTTGACTGACCACTGCTGACAATCATAATAAGCTGTCTGGATTTGTGGCTGCACTGAAAAGCTAGCACTGACTAGAATTATTGTGAGGTTGTACGTTCTGAATGAAGTGACAGAGTGCAAAAAATTAAGACAAAGCCTAGCAGACTTGTTGTGAGCATCTAAGCAAGCACAAGTGAGTACGTTTGAACAGAGCAAGAAGTAATATTTCTTCTAAGCTGCTCTGATATTCCATGTACGGCATTGTGGATGCTGATGCAAATTGCATAGTTGACTCCTGGTTTTGGAAACAGTTACCACACATAGACCTCAGGGGTTTACACAGAAGGAAATAGATGCTGGTCAGGAGCTCTGAGGTGTACCCTGCTCCAGACCATGAGATTAGCCCCTGTCTCTGCATGTAAAACTGTCTTGCAGCAGCATTGTTGGTCAAGGTGTCAATGTTTCTAAGTGCAGGATTAAATGTAGATAGCTGTATTCTAAATGAGTCCGAGATGTGTCATGTTGATGTGGTTAGGTTGGCGTGTAATCAATGGAGTATGCAGACAGTCCCAGAGATGCTGGGGACTGCTGGTCAAGATAATGGCCTGGAGGAGCAAGTGGTGAGCTGTCGAATACCTGCTTTTATTCTCATGTTGGGAACTGTCACCATCTAGTTTCTCTCATCAATGGGAGAATAGGAAACTGCATACAAGTGAGATAAGAATAAGTAATAATGAGATGTAAATACATAAAAGCAGATCTCTCAACACTCACTAGTGAGAATCTCATTTTGCCTTTCAAAGCTTTGGTTGAAAATTGGATTTTCTTTCTCAATGTTGGGAATCTAATTTCCCCAATCTCGCACCAAACATTCGCCCAAACTGACTTGCCATAGTCCACATCTTTCGGGGGATGGGAAAGTTCAGCCTATCCTCTCTACATCTGCTCTCTCTGTCCTTTTAGAATTGTGTCAGTGTCTATGAGGCCACGTCTCATTCTTTTACATTCCAGATAGTACAAATTCAAGCTCCCCAATCTCTTCCCAAAGAACAATATCCAAGGAAAACTTATGATGTACTCCCTCAATGACAAGTATACCTTTCCTGAGAGAAGAGGACCAGAACAGCGCACAATATGCCAGTGCTCTATAAGGTTGAAACAAGACATTTTCACTCCCGTAATAAAATCCTATATATAAAAGCCAATATGCTATTTGCACTCTAATATGTTTCATTCTGAAGAAGTATTATACCAGATTTAAATAGCTTTTTCTCCCACAGATGTTACCAGAGCTGCTGAGATTCTCCAACAAAGTCTGTATTTGTTTCAGATATCTGCAGTATTTTGCTTTTGTTTGATAGAATTCCTAAAATTGGACTATATTTAAAAGACTTGTTTCTCTTTCTCAAATTTCAGTCAAACTCATTTTCATATCACTGAGTCAAATCCTGTTAAGAGCTAGTAAAATTGATCAAAATTTTAACATCTAACCCTTTTTCTACAATTAGAAAAAAACTTGTAATGGTGATTGATTCAATCTGGAAGTGTGACTAGTTTTAGAATCATTGAGTGATAAAGACATACAGTAATAAAACAGGCCATTCGGCCCTACTTCTCCATGCCAACAAGGTTTCCTAAACTGAACTAGTCCCATTTGCCTGCATTTGGTCCTTATCCTTCTAAACCGCTAGTATTCATGTAGCTGTCCAAATGTCTTCTCAATGGTGTAATTGTAATTTTGTGTGTACTCTGGATGCTAACGTCATATTTTTCTGAAGCAAGCAACAAAAGATGATAGAATATCAAGTTGCATTTTTGTAACATGCAAAATGATATCTTTTTTTAGGGCTAATTTCACTGACATGTTAAACTGGAGCAAAGACTTTACACAACCTGCGGAAACTCCAAACCAGAGCATTAATTTGTATAAATTTTGAACCTAATTCTTTATAATTTGTTTTTATCAAAATAACAATCATTTTGCTAAAATAGACTGTAGAACATTTTAATGATAAAGTCACCTTTAAAATGAGCAAGTCCTTTTTAATTTAGTCACATTGCACCATAGAAACCCATAAGATAAAAGAATCAAAGAGAGAGAATTGCATAAAGTGGAGCTTTCCAAAGAAGGATTTTTAATATAAAAATTGTCTACCTTTGTAAAAGGATATTATATAATTTAAAATTATGGTTATGTATAACAGCTCTTACCCATACTTTAGAGTAAGTATCTTCCATAGGAGGAATATCTGTATGATTATTATTTACAATTAATATAATTCAATGTGTATAATATTATGTTAGGAAGAGCATTTTGGCCAATTATAATTCCACAGGTTCTTAAAATTAGGTTAGGAATGATTAAAATCAAACATCTTTCCTCTTTAATGATTGAAAACTTTGGCAAGTTAGATGTAAATTCCACCATTTTAACAGCTGGTATATGTCATTTTATTTTTTTAACTGATATCATGCAGTAGTCCAAATGCTGAGCAACAAAAAAGTATAACACTTTCCGGAAAGAGCATGAAAAATGTCCTCTTGCATTTGACTGTCACTACATATTAAGAAACCATGCAACAGATCGGTTGTCAATTTTTAAATAGTAATGCACATATCTACAGTAACATCAGGCAGATGCCAGCTGAGGTTCAGAATGCATTATTGAATTGTGAAATCTAGATGGGATTACGATAGCAGAACATGACATGAAACAATTCTGAGCTGACAGTTGCTTTAGCCCTTTTATAACCCCGATTCAACTTCCCTGCCAAGAAGATAAGTTAGTCCTGTTTTAACAATTTAACACATCGATGCAATTTAACAAGTTAAAACTCCAATTTCATTCTCAGCAGAAATATCATCTGAAAAAACATTGTGTGAAATCCATCTCCTTTACTTCAAGGCCAGAAGTTTCCACTTGGTTGCATTGTTTTCTTTGGCTTTATTTTGGTAAATTGGTAAATTGGGAAATTCAGAAAATCACCGCCAAATATCATGAAATCTTATGAGACTTGAACTTCTACGATCCGTTACATTGGTTGTAAAAAAAAATCAGTCACAAAATTGATCATGCCTTTCCTCAGGCTTGTGGTAACTTTCATTATAATATAAGAAAGCATTTGGTTATAACAGCTGAAAGATAGGAAAATAATTTATTCTTTCAGTCAAATCAATTATTCTTTGCTTCCCTGTTAGAACTGGTGTTAATAAATATTAACGATATTAATTGCTTATGATTTCTATCACCTTGTTATTTATTATGCCATTTTGATAAAATAATCAAAATATACATGAGATTACTTTATTGTAGTTGATCTATCAATACTGCTCTAACTATTCTGTTTGTATATTACCAATAATTTCAAAAGCAGTCAAAGTAAACCAATTACCCAGTCTGTGTTTGGTCTAACCAAAGTATAGAAAATAACATTGTGAACAGCAAATGCAGTAGACTAGATTGAAAGATGGACAGGTAAATGCTGTTTCACCTGGAAGGTGTGGTTCGGTCCTTGGACTGAGAGGAGGGAGGAGGTGAATGGGCAAATATTATCCCTTCTGTGATAATAAGGTTCCAGGTTCCATGGGTGAGTGAAGAAGTGTGAGGAGTGATGGGGGAGTTGACAAGGGTGTCAATGGTCCCTGCAGAATTCTGACAGTGGAGGAGGGTGATGATGACATCCTGCTGGAGGTAGCAAAAATTGCGAAGACGAGTAGCATGGGAACCGAGAACCAGGGGAACACTACCGTTGTTCCAGGAAGGAGAGGAAGGAATGAGGGCAGGCATGATTGAAATGATCAGATAGGGCTGAGGGACTGGTCAACCACAGTGTTGGAAAATCCCTCAGTTGAGGGAAAAGAAAGTCATTTCGAGACGCCATGGTGGAATGTGGGATCATTGGAACAGATGCAAAAGAGATGGAGTGAAACTAATAATCTTTGGTTCAGCATCTATTCATTTTTTGTGAGATGCTTTGTGATGTTTATTTATTATAAAGCTGCTTTATAAGTACAAATTGTTCTGTTGAATTTTACAACTCAAAGGCTCTCCAAAATACTAACATATTACTGGAAGGGAAAGATTATGTATTGTATCTCATGTTGAAATCTGGAGCTTTCCTTTCTGTAATTCAAAGCTGAAGGTGAAGGGAAGAACTGACAAAATCTGTTAGATCTCTAATCTAGCAAGACACAGAAACACATTACTTGAAGTTCACAAAATCCAATTCCTATCAAGTGCAATGATTGGAAAGTACATATATTAAATGCATTTATTGCATGAGGGTTACAACATCTGTTCTCAAAACATGAGATGATAACTCAAATCTCTCCTCACATTTGTCAAGTTACCTGTATACTTTGATGACATTATGTATTCGGGATTAAATTCAGCATTACTTTGTAATAACTATTCATACACTCAACAGCAATATCTGCACATGACAGAACAGGGTTACATAAGCAAGTTTTATATTTAACAATTACATTTCCATCTGCTATTCAATCAGTTTAAATAGGTACACACTGATCTAATTGAAATCTGTGAATGTGTCACATTGTCTGTTGCAGTGTCTATTTAACAGAATCAAAAATTGCATGTCAACTGAAAGGATAAAACTCATCAGAGATCTGTCATTAGTGAAGGCAAGCATCACTTCAGGCCTAACTAAATTCACAAGGCAAGAAAACGATGACTCACAGTCCAATCTAAGACCTTTAACAGGAATTTAGTGAAACTTGAAATAACTTGCATTTACTCCACACTCTGATTTCCATTCTTAGGTGACCTAGGAACTTTCAAAGGTAATTGAGAAGTTTGAAATTTACTGCCAGCTGCTCAATGTGTTTTCTTGTAATGAAAGTTAACTGATTTTCAATGTTGTTAAGCCTGAAATATATTGATAAAGATTCCTATCATCTCACAGTCTAACAATCCTGCACCTCTTCCAACTTCAATTCATTTTCCATTCACCTCTATATAAAGCTTTGCCTCAGGTCATATTGAAACGACAACTGTCTAAACCTTGGCCATCCATTCACCAAAAAGTTTCTACAAATTATCAATCTCCTCAATTACACTCTCACCTCCACGTTTGATACTTTTATTCCCAGTGAAACCCTTATCTCTTTAAATCTTGGTGTACCTATGGCATTCAACTGGTTCAGCTATTTACTAGAACATGCCTCAAGCAATATTGAACCTGCCCTCTTCTACAATAATCAATCTCATTTCCAGAAGCACTCTGGAAGGTAAAGATAACTTTGGCTTTATTTCACCATCAGCCATCTCCTTAAACTCCATCTCTTCTATCACCTGTATCCTTACATACAACAAATACAAAAAACGTCTTTGTCACTAAACCATTCATTTAGCTGCTTTTGGTAATTTCCCCTTTCCTTGCTTGCCAAGTCAGGTCTGCAAACTCCCCGAGACCAGAACTCACATCTTTCTTTAGTTTCTGTCTTACTGCATAGTCCCTCCAAGTCATCTTTTTCATGAGGCTCATGTGAAATTTTGAATGGTACAATAAAGAAATAAGCTATTCAGCCCATTCTATTTGTGCTGGTCTCTGCAAATCAGTTACATCCTTCTGGTATAGATATGCATTTTCTTTACTTTCAGGTGTTTATCCAGTTGCTTTTGGGCAGAGGATGGTAAAGTTGATCTCGAACATGAGTGCTGTCATATCTCAAGGATTTCTGCTGATGATTGACTCTGTTTAAACGATGGCCAATATCACACAGAGTCATCCATGCCTAGCCAACAAATAGATGATGACCCATGCCATTTGTCTACAAGCTACGGCTGTTTCTTTGCTTAATATTGATCACAGGATCACTTTGATGACTGAACACCACTCTCGACTGCAACCTGGTGATTTTTGGCTCTTGGTTCACAGGGACGTAGAAGGTGGCCCTGAAGGGAAAGAGGGAAACAGGGCTGATGGCAATGGAAGTTCTTTCAAGGTGTCCCCATATCATTACCCTTGTCCTCCCTCTCTGTGACAAAGCTGTATGTCTTGCACCATGCTTGGTTCATTTTTCATAACCATTTTAGCCTACTGCTTCAAGCAGGTTGGAGACAAAAAAATACAAATTCTGGAATCCAAAGTAGACAGGCAGGAGGCTGGAAGAACACAGCAAGCCAGGCAACATCAAGAGATGGAGAAGTCGACTTTTTAAGTGTAACTCTTCTTCAGGACTGGGGGTGGGTGTAAGGGAAACTGCAGATAAAGGGGATGGTGGGTCGGGGTGGTAAAGTGCGGATAGGTGAAGACAGTAGAGGGTACAACTGGGTCGGTTAATGGGTGGAATGAATCCAGTAGGTGTCTGGGAGGAGTAGAAGGGTGGGGATGGGACTGGGAAGGGAGTCAAGGGATGGAAATGGAGGTTATTTGAAATTGGAGAACTCAATGTTGAGTCCTCAGAGCTATGTGGAGAAGACCACATCAGGAGCAACTGATGCAGTAAACTAGGTTGAAGAGAAGCAGGTGAACCCCTGTCTCACCTGGAAGGACTGTTTGGGGCCCTTGCTGGAGGTGAGAGGTACGGTGTACCGGCAGGTTTTGCATTTTTCGGGTTGCAGGTTAAGGTACCCGGGGGTTCGGGGATTGGTGGGAAGAGTGGTGTAAACCCAGGACTGTCGAAGAGAATGGTCCCTGCAGAATGCAAAGAGGGTTGGGGAGAGGAAGGTGTTCTTGGCGGTGAGGGCTAGTGGGTGTTGGTGTAAGTGTTTAAAGATAATGAATAGATGAGGAGACCAGTGGGGGGGTAGATGAAGAGAAGGGGGTCTCTGCCTTATTGCATTTGGAAGGGGGTGGTTTAGACCAATGGAACAAGAATGGAGGGGATGCATTGTTGGGCTGTCTGGATGACAGAGGGAGGAAAACACTTTGTTCCAAATAGGTGGACATCTGGGATGCTTAGGAGTGAAATGTCTCTTCATCTGAGCAGATGTGGCAGGGGCAGAGGAATTAGAAGAACGGGATAGAGTTCTTGCAGGGTACTGGGTGGGAGGAGGTGTTATGGGAGTTTTTGGGTTTGAAGACTGTCACCAGAGATGGAAATGGAGAGATCAAGAAAGGGGAGGGAGGTATCCTAGATGGACCAAGTGAATTTGAGAGCGGGGGTGATGTTGTGAGCAAAGTCGATGAACTGCTCCAGTTCAGCCTGGGTGCAACACGCAGAAGAGATGGGGCACAGTGCCTATGTAGGTGCTGAAGAGGGACTGTTCAATATAGCCAACAAAGAGGCAAGTGTAGCTGGGGCAATCCGGGTGTCCATGGCCATCCCCTGGATTTGGAGGAAATGGGAGGAGTTAAAGGAAATGTTATTAAGGGTGAGGACCAGTTCGGCGAGGCGGAGGAGGGTATAGGTGGAGAGGGGCTGGATGTGTCTGTTGCAGAGGAAGAAGTGGAGAGCCTGGAGACCATCTGTGTGGCCATCCATACCCCACCAACCCCCCTGAACCCCAAGGTACCTTACCCTGCAACCAGAAAAGCTACAAAACCTGTTGGTACACCACCCCTCCTCACTTCCATCCAGGTCCCCAAACAATCCTTCCAGGTGAGACAGAGGTTCACCTGCTTCTCTTCCAACCTAGTTTTCCACATCAGGTGCTCTCGTTGTGGTCTTCTCTACATCGGGGACACCAAACAAAGACTTAGGGAACAGTTCGCTGAGCATTACAGCCGGGCCTGCAGGGGTCAACCGGACCTCCCAGTCACCACCGATTTTAAATTCCCTTCCTACTACCTTTCTGATATGATCACCCTTGGCCTCCTCCATTGCCAGAATGAACGAAACCGCAAATTGGAGGAACAACACCTAATCTTCTGCCTGGGCAACCTACAACCCAGAGGACGCAACATTGAGTTGTCCAGCTTCAAATAACCTCCCTTCCTGTCCCCCAACTCCCTTCTGAGCCTCTCCCCCTCCCTTCCACTCCTCCCAGCCACCTACCAGATTCATTCCTCCCATTGACCAGCCAGGTCATACCCTCTGCCTGTCTTCAACTATCCTCACTTCACCACCCTGCTCCCACCATCCCTTTTATCTGAAGCTCCTCACACACCCACCCCCAGTCCTGAAGAAGGGTTACACCCGAAACATTGACTTCTCCATCTCCTGATTGCTGTGTTCTTCCAGCCTTCTGCCTGTCTACTGCTTCAGTTTAGCAGTAAACTAAGTTGGTAAAATATTATTTAATTTGAAGATAATTACTGCAGTACTACTTTATACTTAGCCTATTCAATAATAGTTAATCTCCTAAAATATTTCAGCTGATAACAACTTCAGGTTCAGAAATTTTTTTAGACTTTTTATTTAAATGAGATAATGATCAGCTTTGCAGTGAATTTTTTTAACCTCAATGTTCTGAAGCCAAAATTATCTTTTCCCCTAATGAAACTTAGGAAGGACTTTATGATTTAGGTATGAATATTGCTACATAGGACTTCTAAAACCAAGCTCTTAATTTTAAGCAATAATACAACAGTAAACCGAGAGCCAATTATTTTGATAAAAATGATGGTTAATATTTGTTTCAAGCATTTTGTAAATGTGCCAACTTTATTTTGAGGTAATCATTTCTGATTACATTCCTAAATAACAAGTTATTTTTCAACTTTGTAAGTACAAAAAGAAAAATAAAGTTCATCTTAACTATCAAGGACAACAGAATACGATGTTATTATCAGTGCACCTCAGAATTCGGAATTAGGGCATAAAAGCCATCTGACCAAAAAAAGCTAACATTATAACAGTGCTCCAATCTGTTAAGACACAAACTTTTAAATCAAATATTATATGTTTTATTCATTATGGCTGCACTTACTTTTGAAATTTGATTGTTACTGATGAACAGTATCAGACAATTTATTACAATAATAATATTGTCAAAGTATTTTAAAGCATCCGGAACGTTTCATCAGGTATAAATTAGGTTGGTCAGGTGGATGTTGCTTTCCCTGCTGTGAGTGTTTAGCACAATAGCTAATAGTTTGCCTTTTATTAGAATTTTAAATCTAAAAGCACATGTCAAAGCACTTTCAAGTGGTAAAAATAAATAATGCAGTCTTGTCAGATTTAATATTTCCTTGTTTGCAGTATAGATATTGATTTGTATGATACTTGAGTTCAAAGGTTTGTAAAACCAAAGATCAGTGTTATTGATCTCCAGCTAACATACATTGTTGCTGCCGCAAGACTGTGGGAGCCTCTCTTCAGCTTCATTCACACTCCCCAGTTTTCCTGCTAGTGAAAAATCAACACTGCTTTGCACCAATTTTAAATTAGAACGTAAACTAGATTCATGCAATGTTTTTAGCTTAAATGCAATATTTGTTTTCTTTATTCATTTGTGGGATGCAGGTGTTGCTAGCTGGCTAGCATTTATTGTCCATCTCTAGTTACCCTTCAGAAGGTGGTGGTGAGCTGCCTTCTTGAACTACTGCAGTTCATCTGCTGTGAGTTGACTCACTGTGATTATGGAGGAAATTCTAGGATTTTGACCCAGCACCAGTGAAGGAACAGTCATGTATTTCTAAATCAGGATGATGAGAGTGGCTTTGAGGGGAACTTGAAAGTGATTGTGTTCTCATTTATCTACTGCCCTTCTCCTTCTAAATGGAAGTGGCTGTGGATTTGGAAGATGCTGTCTGAGGATCTTTGGTGAATTTCTGTAGTGCGTCTTGTAGATAGCACACATTGCTGCTACCAAGTGTCAGTGAACATCCCTACTTAAGACTTTATGATGGAAGGAAGGTCATTGATGAAGCAGCTGAAGACAGTTGGGCTAGGACACTATCCTGAGGAATTCCTGCAGGAATGTCCTAGAGCTAAGATGACTGACTTCCAACAACCATGACCATCTTCCAAAGTCTCAGGTATGACTTCAACCATTGGATAGTTTGCTCCTGATACCCATTGTTTCCATTTTTGATTGGAATCCTTGATGCCACATTGGTTTGAATGCAGCCTAAATGTCAAGTTTTGTCACTCTCACCTCACCTCTGGAATTCAGCTCTTTTGTCCATGTTTGAACCAAGGCTGCAATGAGGTCAGGAGCTGAGTGACCCTGACAGAACCCAAACTGGGTGTCACTGGACAAGTTATTGCTGAGCAGGTGCTGCTTGATAGCATTGTGGATGACACTTTCAATCACTTTACTGATTATTGCAAGTAGACTGATGGGG
The DNA here is from genome assembly GCF_037043375.1 of Chiloscyllium plagiosum. Lineage (NCBI taxonomy): Eukaryota > Metazoa > Chordata > Chondrichthyes > Orectolobiformes > Hemiscylliidae > Chiloscyllium > Chiloscyllium plagiosum. Next base: position 60,514,861 of record NW_028270154.1, on the reverse strand, counting down.
CGGGTTGGATTTATCCTGCTATTTATGTGCAGGACCATACCTGGGCAATCTTCTGCATTGTCAGTAGATGCCAGTGTTGTAAATGGACTGGAAGAGCTTGGCTAGGGGAGCGACAAGATCTGAAGTACAAGTCTTCAGTACTATGGCTGGAATGTTGTCAGGGCCTATTGCCTTTGCAGCATTTCCTTTGCAATGTTGAGGCCTCCCAGGGCAACTCCCTCCTAACTGTATCACTGTGCTGCCACTTCTGCTGGGACAGGGGCATCCCATATGTCGATGGGACAGGGCATATCCAGGAATGATGATGGTAGTGTCTGGGACATTGTCTGCAGGATATAATTCTGTGAGTATGACTATGTCAGACTGTTGCTTGACTAATCTGTGAGACGGCTCTCCCAATTTTGCCACTAGCCCCGAGATGTTAGTAAGGAGCACTTTTATAGGTTCGACAGAGCTGTTTCTGCCATTGTCTTTTGCATTGCCGAGGTCAATGCCAAGTGATCCGTCCAGTTTCATTTCTTTGAGACTTTGTAGTGATTGGTACAACTGAATGGCTTGCTAGGCCATTTCAGAAGGCAACTGAGAGTCAACCATATTGCTGTGGGTCTAGAGTCACATGTAGGCCAGACCAGGTAAGGATGGCAAATTTCTTTCTCTGAAGGACATTAATGAACCAGATGGGTGAAACCAGTATTGATGCAAAGTAAAACTACTATGAAACGGGTGTGAAGTGCAGTTTAAATGCATGCCTTGTTAATTTGCTCTAGCGTTTGAAAAGTTTAATGATATCCACTAAGCATTTTTCAAATTTATGTCATAATCGCAAAGGAATTATATAAAATTAGGTAATGGTATGACTTGTGATATAAAAGAATGAACTTGCTTTTGCAAAGTAACAATTGTATTCTGCCTACTGTTTGTTAATGCTGCCTGTTGTTTTATCATATTGTATTTACTGATTAGAAAAAGAGGTATCAAACTGGTTGATAGGTTTAGATTAATGTAATATCTGCTGTGTTATTTTATTTTCATGGTAATGTGATTATTCAAAGCAAAGTGACAAAGATATGTGGCTCCTGTTTATTTTTTAATTGATGAGTTGCCTTCAGATATCATTAATTTCAAGCAGTATTTGTTGCATGTTCCAAAATATCAATTAGTAAATGCATCTATTTCCATTTGTTATGCAAGTCTACTTCTAAACTGCCATTTCCATTATAATCACATGACTATATAGGCATATTATTTTCCTAAACAAATGAATTCTATAGCTGTGCCTAACAAGGCTGATTGAATGTGATGACCTTTCTTGGCAATAAAAGCGGTACAGTAGGGTCACTTTGAAATCTATCATCAGATTTCAAAGTGTTAGTTAGACATTTCATCTCGATGTTCATTTATGTTGCCTATTCAAATAAAGTGATGACGCTGTATAATGAAAACAGCAGAATTCAGTAAAATTGCTTCTATTTAATATTGATAAATAATTGTTCAGAGAGCAACAGCATCCTGGTCTGGGATAATGTCTTTTGACTGCTACTTCTGAATACATTGAAGGAGATAGTTAAGGTATTGACCACCTGGTTCAAAGGTTAGGGACACCACTACTGCGCCATCTGAGCTCCTCGTTGTAGACATTTTCTTTATAATCAAATATGATACACTGGTATCAACAGTCTTTGTCATCGGCTCCATTTTGCAGAAGAAGCAAAACTCCTCCCAATAGTTTTAATTTGTCAAGGATTGTAAGGTTGCTTTATGATAAACTTATATAAGGAAAGACATAGATAAATTACCTCTACATGTTAAGATAACTCTTTGCAGACTTATAAAGCAACAGGATCTGATCCTTGTAAACTTATTACATCTTCCTGTCTATCTTCACTGTGTTGTCTATTCACTTTTATGGATGTATATCATTTTTCAAAGATGAATGGTCATTGTCTGACATGATACTTACGTTATCCATGTTGTCATTCTTTGAGTGGCAGTTGATCATATTTAGCTCAGATATGTCACCCATTTCTTCACAGTTTTTGACCATTGCTTTTGACAACATCATAACATAATGACATTGTATTTTTCTACGAACCCATGTACCCATATGAACTCTTATGCCATGTCCTGTTTCAACTTGTTGGTAGCTGATCATGATTTCACACCAGTTTCTCTCTTCTTTCCAAGTCTACAAACATGGTTGGCTCCAGTCCACTAATGGATTGCTGAAAGCGACATGAGGATCTTCACACTGGAATCTCACATGTTGTGATGTCATCTAAACAACTTAAAGGTGCACTGCCTTTCTAGGATCTATGTAACAATACAACATCCTTGACCCCATGAATTTTTAAAGTTATATTCACCTTTATCTTAACTTACCCAGTGGGGTGTCACGTTATACCCCAACTTTAGGATTTTGTTGCCTTTTGTAAAATTTCACCTTGTGTTTTTAAAAGATAATTAACATAGTTAAAAATCACACAACACCAGGTTATAGTCCAACATGTTTATTATCTGAGCTGTGATGGCACCTATTGTTAAAGCTATCTTGACAATGTAACTTTTAAAAAGTTCTGGAATTTAAATATGAAGAAACCAAAACTAACATGATCATTCTAAAAGATGAAAAACTTAAGCTAAATTTGCTTAATACTACATTCCATGACACTGCAATCCTGTTGCTATAAATTCTGTCCAATGATTCCGCTCCACAACCACCTGATGAAGAAGCAGTACTTCAAAAGCTTGTACTTCCAAATAAACCTGTTGGTCTATAATGTGGTGTTGTGTGATTTTTAACTGTATCCACAACAGCCCAACACCCCCAAAGGAAACTCTAAATCAGAATTAACATAATTAGGCTAAAATCATTTAGGACAACAAATTCTTTTGTTTTAGTTGTTGGTCATGGGTGATACGATTCACTACCTGCCAATTTTAGTGAAAACTTAGGTGAGCAAAAGTAAAACAATCCCACCTCAACTCTATGATTATAATGTGGTCCCAAGTGTTGCCTGCACTGAATTAGTCTGCATAGCACTCCTGACAGACTCTCACATTGCAGAGGGACAAATAGCTTTCTGAATAAATCGTATGTGCAAGGTAGGCCACCCTCTATACTGGTGCAATCCCTATAAGAGTAAAGTGGCAGCAGTACACTGGAGGCCACTGTATGATTAGTGTGGAGCAGTGATATAGACAAGACTTTACAGTACTTAGTATGAAACGAATGGACAGCTCCATGGTAGCACTGATGAGCTATCCGTGAAGCAGTAGTTATCTCAACTTTCACTTCAACACAAGCAGAAACTCTTAGTACGGAGAGTAGAAACTCATCATGAGTTCCCCAGCACCAGCTAACCAGGCTTAGACAGCAATCATTATAGGTGCAGAACACATTGTTCAACTTGCCATACAGTTTTTCACAACAGTCCAACAATCTGTGCTCCACCAGAATACAAAGATTGCTGAGGTGCATCTGAGTGGAAGACACAATTACATAACAACATTGACCTGCTGACTCTTAGACATGACAGCACTTGTCGCCTACCAATATCATTCTGCCAGTGGTGTCACTATTGCCTCTTCGCCAGCCAGACCAGACTACTGCCAGTTCTGTTAAAATGATGCAGTATAAAGCCAGGCTGTTAAGGCCTAAAGCTGTTCAAGATTATCCTGCAAAGCAAACGACAATCTCCTGCAGTGAAAGTCAGCAGCCTTCCATTAGCAATGATGCAGCCATAGAGGTAGCAGGCCAGAAAACCCACTAGACAGGCAGCAAATATGTTTTGTTCTGTTTTCTGTTGATGTTTTATTGGAGAAAGTTGTTGTGCAAAGATATTTCCTTTTTTGTTAATTGTATGATGTTGTCCAAGTGAATTTTGTGTGGTGAGTCTAAGAATAGTGAGTTTTTGTCTGGCGGGGAGGGGGGAGGCAGTTCATTTCAACTGAAGCAAAGATTAATGATGTGGTACCTCTTGCTTTATTCTATTACATATAGTGATTATAGTCTTCTCCCTACCTCCTCTTGCTTCTCAGTCCTCACCTAATGTGATCTCTCAATCCCAGGAAGTAAATACTGACCATCTCAGTCACGATGCTTTGGAGGACCCAATGCCAAATATGAACTGCAAAGGTCACACCCAGTGATCTAAGCTAGACCTTTGTTTTAGGAGGCTCAATGGCTTAATCAATGGTGCTGCAACGAGTTCAATTATTTTCATTGAAATTCCTCTGACTTCATTTGGATGCATAATAGAAGGACTGAACTATGTGTGAAGTTTTCCCTTGTTACCAAGCAGCTATCTTATAATATGGTTTACAAGGCTGAAGACGGTAGGCACTGCCACCAGTCACAGAATAAAAACATCATGTGTGTTGCAAACAGAGTGAGCATTTACTGAAATTAACTTCTTGTGCAGTTACACACGAGGTTCACTTGATGAATATTCACTTGGTTAATATGGGAGGGGCCATAAAGGCACGTGCATGCAGTTGCTGACAACCTATTTCATGGGAAGCCCAATGTCCTTTCATTCTAGTGTCCCAGCGTCAGATATAAAAGTCCACTCTCCTTCTATACTGTGCCTCTGTGTCTTCCCTGGTATCTGCCTACAATGGCAAACTGAGAGATGATTCTGGGAGAATCCTCTGTTGTAGAACGGAAGGGCAACAGTAGACCTTATATGCCACTGGGAGATTCCAAATCATAAAAGAGGTTGTACAATTCAGGGAATACTTCCTTTATGAATTGTAGCTACCTCAAGTATTGTTCCTAGCTTGCTGCTAATCTTCCTTGCAGAAGATTCTTTGTGGATTAGGCTTTCTGTGGAGTCCCTTCCTAACCCCTGTCACAGAGCTTTTCTGTTTCTGTCTAATCCTCTCCACAACCTGCTCATTTTTTGCAAAGTGCCAGACTTGCTTGTACCGTAACTGTACAAAGTAATGTTATTTCCTACCATTCTTCAATTAGCAAAACATTTCAAATTGCTCCAATAGCTCATCACAAGAGTTTTCTATAAACTTTATGTTAGTACAGGTAAATGAAAAGCATCTTAAATGTAAGTTATTGAGTGATAATAGACCCTGAAAAGGACCTAATTTACTTTGTATTGCTTATAATTTCAGGAGTAAATAATGAGAATGCTGCCTGTCATATACTGATAAAATTTGATCTATTGGTATTGTGTCAGCATCTTCACTACAAGACACAGAATTGTGTAATTTTCTCTGTTCATTTAGATTATTTCAACTGTTTTAAACTGAAAATAGATTGATAAATTTACTATAATTAACATCACTTCAGTTTGCTACAGTTTGTCGTACTTTAAAATGCTAAAATGTTCAATGAATTAGCATCACATTTCCGCAGCTTCAGTAAAACTGAGTGCTGTCAATGATGACAGATGTGAACAATTCAATTAAATTTGTTTATTTAGTTCCTTAAAAGAGAGAAGGAATTGGATCCCCTGTGTAGAACACAATCAGCTGCCACTTTAACATTCTGTTTGTCATTACATTATAGACTCCTGAAGAGCCGATAAAATAAAATTCTGGAACCAGGAGACCATTATTGTCTGTCAAATAACTTCAATGTTCTTTTAACTGCTGTTTTATTTCATTTTTGGATTGCAAGAAGTTCATAAGAATTATAAATGTCTGGAAATTTCTAGAATGACAAGAACATAAGTTTTGGGTTCTGCCTGATTATTATCAAGGCATTTTACAGGTAATTTAAATCAATGGACTATAAATATAAAATACACATTTGATGTAAGCCTGCCTCATCTACATTGGGTGGGTTAGGTTAAAATCAGGAATAAAGAACTTGAGTACAGTTTACTGGCAGTCACAGAATGGTATCAGACATGTTTGTTACTCTTGCTCTCTCATTCTGCAGGCACTATCCCATTAGAGTTTTCAAGCTATTAATCAATTCTTAGCATATAATAAATATTACAAAAATATAAAAAGTTCTATTTCAGAGGACGGTGTGTGGGTCTGGATGGCCTGTATCCAGTACTTACCATCAATAAGTGAGTTTAACAAGTGTATCGTGATAAATTATTTATTTCCTACTGGAAGATGCAAAATTAGAATAGTTTCAAATTACTTTTGGTATGAATGCTGCATCTATCACAGGTCAATGCTCAGTCATCTGGCTGCTTCCACTAACCAACAGATTAGTGTCTACATTATTAGATTTCATTATTTAGCAAAGCAAACTCTATTGTTCATTAAAGACTTAAGCAGAACTAGCACTACTAGCTTAACAGCATGGTTACCACATTAGACACTGAAGTTTACTTCATATTTTCCCCAAGAATTCTCTTATAAGACATATCATTCATAAAGTCACTTGCTTCTACAGAGACCAACCACTGGTATATCACAGTCCTCTGAAAAATTATCTTAGCTTCAGCTATTCTCAGAAGTCAAAGTTTTATTTCTACGATTTAGGATTGGCATGGCACATATCCTGCTCATCAAAAGCTGTCAGTCAATTTGAGACAAGCAGTTCTCCATTGCAGCCAGTGGCACAAAAAGTATTGATTGTTGTCAATTTATTCCAAGGACTTTGCCCAAAGATCAATACTGGATCCCTAAACTTTGTTGAATAAGAGTGGGATGAGGTCAGGGAAAAGTGATATGAGAGAGAAGACGGTCAGGGGATCAGATCCAATCTCAGGAGTTCAGAGGCAAAGGAAGAGGAATGATTTTCAACAGAGCCCCCACTTTCTAATCCTGATCTCTTGATCAGCAATGAATGTCTGACAACAAAGGAACTTGGATGCTGCAAATCAGAAAGAAAACAGAAATTGCTGCAAAACCTCAACAGGTCTGGAAGCATCTATGGACAGAAATCAGAGTTAATGTTTCAGACCCAATGACCCTACTTTAGTTCTGGTTGGCTCAAAGAAATATGCTGCCAATTTGTTTATGAAGAGCCTTACTAATATTCACCTGTAAGTGGGTGAATTTCTCACTTGCTCCCCTTCCCACTCCTCTAGCTACAGATCACTGAGAGACTGGAGAGTGTTCAAAAAAGATTTACAATGTTGTTGCCAAGGTTGGAAGGTTTGAGCTATTGGGAAAAGTTGAATAGGCTGGGGTATTTTCCCTTGAGCGTTGGAGGCTGGGCAGTGACATTGCAGAGGTTTTTAAAATCATGAGGGGCATTGATAGAGTGAATAGTCAAAGTCGTTTCCCCAGGTAGGGGAGCCCAAAACAAGGGGGTGTAGGTATAAGGTGAGAGGGGATAGATTAAAAGGGACCTATGGGTCAACACTTTCATGGAAAAGGTGATGCATGTATGGAATGAGCTGCCAGAGGAGGTGGTGGAATCTGGTACAATTACAACATTTACAACATCTGGATGGATAAATTAATAGGAAATATTTAGATGGAGATGGGCTAAATGCTGGCACATGGGATTAGATTAGTTTAGGATATTTGGTCAGCATGAATAAGTTTAACCAAACAGTCTGTTTCCTTTCTGTACATCTCTATGACTCTATTACTGACCAATGGTCTTTCTTCCAATTATGAGCTGTTATGAAGTTTAAGGTGTGTACTGTACCTTTAAGAGAGAATGAATGCTGTTCTGAACTGAGAGCTTACAAGCTGTGTATATGACTAGATGGCAGTCCAAGAATGTCCTGGAAAATTGAAAATTTTGCTGTGAAATGGATACCTGATTTTTGTTTGCTGTTTTGGCAACAATTCAAATTTAACCAATCAGTTTAAATTCTGCCCCTGTATACTAAAATCCAATTGAGTTGGAATTTAATGTTTTGCCAACATCAAACCAACAAGACAATCTGATGTTGGGAGTATGAAAATGCTAGATTTTGAAAATTGGACAGAGAGCAACTGCTATTGGGAGACAGAGAGACAGAGAGAGAGAGACAAGGAATTAGGAAGCACCTTCTGTCAAAGGTACCTTTTCATATGAAATATATTTGCAGTAAAAAGAAAGAAGATGACCCAGGGAGTTCATCAGCTGGAAGAGTGAAGTCGCAGAAGATGACAGCAGCTGTATTTGTTTTGAAATTAAGTTGATGTAATTTTATTAAGGGTCTTATTGGAACAACATATTGTTATAGAGTTGGAGGCAGATAATAAGCAGTTAAGAGAAAGGGGAGCTTACAGTTGTGAATAGTTGTTGTTTAATGTTCATTTTTAGAATTAAAAATAAATTGATATTATTTTCTTTAAATAGAGGAATTTGGGAGTTCTCTGTCACTCATATTTTAACAGATTACGAGGTGAGGTGTATTTTTCTGGGTGTTTGATTTAATTAATAGAAGGATTCATTGCTGTGTCTTAATGGAGTGTACAGTGCCATGCTGCCCATCATAAAGGGCTATATTAAATTCAAACTGTTGAGGCTGCTAAATTTTTGTAGCTTTATTTTTCTATTTTAGATTTCTCACATCACAAATATTTTGCTGTTGTTGCATAGCCTAAAGTATCTGGTGGACTTCAAATTCATTCTCAAATAAATCACACTCAAGAAGTCTGGTGTTAATACGATTTCAGATTTTTATTGATTCTTTCTTTCTTGTTAGTCTGTTCGCAGAAAACGTTGTAATAAACATCACTAACTCAAGACTTAATGAAAACATTAACCCAGGAAAAAATGTCAAAATATCTGAATATGCATAAATAAGAAATTATTTTTATCACAGTATATTTCAAATCAAGTGGTTCTACTTCAAAGTAGACTGATAACTCAGAACAGACTGCTGTTGGCGAACTTTTACAAAAAAGAAGGGAATATGATTGACACATTGCTCTCCAGGTGTTCAGTGGTTGAATTATTCCAGATTTGCATGAGTCAAAAGAATATATTAGTTTTATTAAAATTCTCACCCTCTGGGGCATTTCATTATGTAGAGAATGAATCAAGCTAATTTGATCAGTTGTAATAAAGTGATGTTTCACATGAAATTTAGAAATTAGTAATTTCTGCATTTACATTTCTCAGCTGGCAATAAACACTGTAGGATGTTGTAAGGCAACATGGCTCTCACAGACATTCACACACAGTACAGGCAGAATAACATATTTGAAAATGCAGCGGGGAGAATTCAGTAGTCTCTGATAATGGGCATTGAAAGAGCAATGCAGAGTTCACTCACGGTGTTGCCTCCAATGGCAGGTAGCACATAATTTTTGTGTGACCTCCTAATTTTCATGATTGTTGAGCTCAACAAAAGGCTCAAGTTCATTCAAGATTAGCCTCATTTAAAGTTAGTCTGCATAACTTAAAGTTAGCCTGTCTAAAGCAAGTAGGCAAAAGTGAGGACTGCAGATGCTAGAGATGAGAGTTAAGAGTATGGTGCTGGAAAAGCACAGCAGGTCAGGGAGCATCTGAGGAGCAGGAGAATCAATGTTTCGGGCAAAAGCCCTTCATCAGAAATGTGTCTCTCATGTCTGAAGCAAGTACCTAAACTATTTGTTGTAGCAAGTCAGAGTAGGAGTAGAATGAAAAAAAGAGTGAATTGTGGTATGATTGGAAGAAAACCATGTTCCAAGACTCTCTGACACACAGTGAACACTTTGGATGAGGGAATATTATGGAAAAAGATTCATAAGAGAAAGTCCATACAAACTTTAAAATGAAAAATCGCATGACACCAGATTATAGTCCAACAGCTTTCAAAGCCTCATTCCTTCTTCAGGTAGCTAGTGAGAGAGGATACGTCAGGCACATAATTTTTAAGTAAAAGATCAAAGGGTCATACAACTGATGCAAATATGTTGAACAAATCTAAAAGGATATGGAGTCTTTAATTACTTAGAATTGAGATGATTGATTAATACGTAAACCCCAGAATTTCTTTCAAGTCACTGCCCAGGATAACTTAAAGTTTTATCTGTATAAAAGTGGTGACATTTCAGGTCAGACAATGCATTTTAGGTGTGAGGCCTTGTTTAGACTCTGTGTACATCATAACCTGGAGTCAGGCTGGTTTTATTTCCAAAGTTGGAATTCATAAAATGCCACATTGACTGGTCACAAATTGTGTGTTTTTCGAAAAAAAATAGAATCTGCAAATGAAAATTCACCCCATAGATATTTGTGTGTGTGTGTGTTTGAGATATTGTATGTGTGCTTGAGAGGGAATGTGTGTGAGTGTGAAGGAGTATATGAATGTGAGAAGATGTGTGGGAGATAGCATGTATGTGAGACAGGATGTGTGTGTATGTATGCTTGAGAGAGAGAGTGTGTCTGTGTGCTTGATAGAGATTGTGTGTGCTTGAGAGAGCGTGCGTCTGTGAAGAATGTGAGTGTATATGAGCTTGAGAAAGTGTGTGAGAGTGTGAGAGAGTATATGTGTGTAAAAGAATGTGAGTGTGTGTGTTCTTGAGAGAGCATGTGAGAGTGTGAGGGAGTATATGTGTGTGAGAGAATGTGTGTGTGCTTGTATGCTTGAGAGAGAGTGTATGTGAGTGTGAGGGAATATATGGAACATAGAACAATACAACACAGTACAGGCCCTTCAACCCTCGACATTGTGCCGACCTCTTATCCTACTCTAAGATCAAACTAACCTACATACCCTACATTTTACTATCATCCATGTGCCTATCCAAGAGTAGCTTATATGTCCCTAATGCATCTGACTCTACTATCCCACTGCTGGCAGTGCATTCCATGCACCCACCACTCTCTGTGTAAAGAACCTACATCTGACATCTCCCCTAAACCGTCCTTCAATCATCTTAAAATTATCCCCCCTCACGATAGCCATTTCTGCCCTGGGAAAAGGTCTCTGGCTATCCACTCTATCTATGCCATTATTATCTTGGACACTGTATTATGTCACCTTCTTCACTGCAATGAGAAAATTCCTCCCTCCCTCAACCTTTCTTCATAAAACATGCCCTTCACTCCAGGCAGCATCTTCTCTGCACCCTCTCTAAAGCTTCCACATCCTTCCTACATTGAGGCGACCAGAACTGAACACAATATTCCAAGTGTGGTATAACGAGGGCTTTATAGAGCTGCAACGTAATCTCAAACACCTTGCTAATGCAAACCAACTTGGATGGCAACTTTGAGACAATGTGTGTGAGAGAATGTGAGTGCGTGTGTGTGTGCTTGAGAGAAAGTGTGCGAGAGTGAGGGAGTATATGCCTCTGAACGAGTATGCATGAGTGTGAGTGTGTGTGTCTGAGAGAGAGTGTTTGTGTATGAGAGAAAGTCTATGTGAATATGTGGGTTTGTTTGTGTAAGAGTGTGTGCAAGTGTGAGGGAGTCTGTGAGCGAGTGTGCGTGTGAGTGTATGTGTACATGAATGTGTGAGTGTGTATGAGAGAAGGTTTGTGTGAGAGCGTGTGTGCATACATGTGAGTGTGAGTGTGAGAATGTATATTGTGGTGGGGATCACCTGTAGTGTGACATGAACCTAAGACAGACTCTAAACAAGGTCTCACACCTGAAATGCATTGTCTTACCTGAGATGTCAGCTCTTGTATACGGATAAAATCTTTAGTTGTCTTGGGACAATGATTGAAAGAAATTCTGGGATTTACATATTAATCAATCAAAACCTGCATCTCCATTCCAACTTATTAAAGACTTAGCAGCCATCTAGATTTGTTCAATACATTCACATCAGCTGTATGACTAAATTAGGTGTCCGATGTATCCTCTCTCACTAGCTACCTGAAGAAGGAGTGAAGCTTTGAAAGCTTGTGGTTTTAAATAAACCTGTTGGACTATAACCCATGGTCATGTGATTTTTTAAACTTTCTCCATCCCAGTCCAATACCAAGACCTCCACACTACACAAACGTTGTGAAGGCAGTGAGAGCAGACAGCTATGGTAGTCAGTGGCAGGAGTCAAGTCCCAAGAACCTGGATATAGTGCTGCAAAGTTTCAATTACCTCTCACATAAGTCTTCAAGGTCAGTTTCTCTATCTTCAAATGCCATAGCTCACCAACTATACCTCTGGCCTCACATCCATAAAGCTTGTCTCCCATCAAGTTTCAGCAATCATAATTTATATCAAATACTATTAAAAACAGAAAATGTTGAAAATATTCACCAGGTATGGCAGTATTCTAATAAAGCGTTGGAAATCTATAATGTTTCTGTGTGATGGAAATTCCCTAACTTTCATCTTCTACAGTCTAACGATATCCCTGTTGTCTGGTCAGAATGGTCCATAATTATTATCATGGGCTTTGAAACTTCATATGTGATTTAGTGTTAACCCAGCATAGTGTAATATTTTCTGGACTCAGCAGTATTGTTTTATCAAGATGTTCTTTTGTTGATTCATGAATAAAAAGGCCATTCATGTGGCATATGACAACTTACTATCTTCTAGTATGTTGGACAGCATCTTTTAGAATAGCTCTTTTTTTCCAAACATTTTTTCCAAATGGTAGATGGTTAAAACAATATTATGAAGGTAGTTAGATTTTTGTACCAAGAGTGAGATGTCAGAATCAGTTTTTGCTTCCGCTGAAGTTTGGAAAGAATCAAATCACATTCAGAACAGTAAATCTGTTTCTCTCTCCACAGATGCTGGCAGATCTGCTGGGTTTCTCCAGCAATTTCTGTGTTTGTTTCAGATTTCCAGCCTTCACAATATTTTGCTTTTATTTTTGAAGATTATTATTCATGCATTTAGCTAGGCTCTCATCTTGAAACAGTATTGGATGCATTTCTCATGGTGTTGCCCTGTTCAGATATGTTAAGTGGATGCAAATTCTAATGTATCCATTTGAATTGGAAACTGGAACTTCAACAGCGCATCACATGGTTGGTTTGTTAACCAGTGAAATAACTCTTTATTGAAGTATTGCCTCATTTTCACTTATTCACTCTTTAGTAGTAGGTGTGGGACAAGAAGAATTTTGAAGGTTGTCTTCTGAATAAATTTACTTGTGCCTCTTTGTTGTTTATTATAATCACACATGCTTGCATATCTGGGCTCAAACTAAGTAATTCAAATGTGTTATAGCACACTTCCTTATGCATGTCATGCTGCAAGAGGACTGAGTCACCAAGGTGGAGACTGAGAGCCTTATAGCTCTTGGTCTCTTGTCATGATACAGTGCTGACATCAGGAACATTTCTCTTTCAGTATTATCAAACATCTGCTGCAAGACCGAGATAACATAGAAAGCACATTACAAATCTGCAATGTCTACCACCCAGAATTTTAAGAACAGAAGATGCATGAGCACACCATTACTTGCAAGCTCCCCTCCAAGCCACACACCATCCTGACTTGGGAATATGTCACCTTTCTCTCGATGTTGTTGAGTCAAAATCCTGGGATTCCATTCCTAGCAATCCTACGTATACACATATACCTGCTGAAGGGGTTCAAGAAAGCTATTCACAAATTTTTGTGGATGCTACAGCTCTGAAATAAGGTAAGAAAATGCTGGAAATGTTCATTGTGTCCCTCAGCATCTTTACAGAGAGATGCAGAATTAAGCTTTCAGATCATAGCCTCTTGTGATTAGATTTGAGACTTTTTCCTCCATTCACTATATTGAACAGAATTTTCTAATGAGTGGCAACCTCACATAGATTGCCTCTCTGGGCCTTACTTTTTATGAAAGGAGAGAGCTCTGCATTTCTGAAGGGAGATTATACTTGGGGCTCCACCAGAAACATGGAGTTATTCTTCCGTTCTGTCAGTTCTTTGATTTCACCAAACTGTGAGAGGTGAGCAGGCTATGCCTCTTTTTCACAGCCATTAGCTGCTGTACTCTAATATTTAGAGGTCCGGACAGCCACTTAAAAGCGCAAGTACACGTGGTAAGTTTGATGTTAGTGTGCTGGGAGTGCAGGGGATTAGAGTACCAGGTAAATAAGGTCTCAGCTGGGAGCCTTCATTAGGCAGAAACACAACTGATCAGACTGGCGCCAGGTCTGAATGAACCTTGTTGCTGGATTGGGTCTGTGGCAGGTGGTGAGGAAACCAACAAGAAGGAAAGACATACTTGACCTCATCCTCATCAATCTGCTTGTGGCAGATATATCTGTCCGTGACAGTATTGGTAAAAGTGACCACCACACAGTGCTTGTGTGGAGACCTTCTCCTTCAGAATATCCTTCACATGTTGTGTGGCATTATCACCATGCTAAATGGGACAGACTTCAATCAGGTCCAGAAACTTCAGACTGGACATCCATGAGACACTGTAGGCCATCAACAGCACTAGAACTGTGGTTCAGCACAATTTACAACCTCATATCCCCTATTCAACCATTACTATCAAGCCATGAGATCAACCATAGTTCAATGGAGAGTGTGGGAGGGCATGTAGGAGCAGAACCAGGCATACCTGAATATGAGACATCAATCTGATGAAGCTATCGCACAGGATTATTTGCATGCCAAACTGCATTAGCAGCAGGTGATAAACAGAATTAATCAATCCATCCCACAACCAATGGACCAGATCTAAGCTCTGCAGTCCTGCCGCATCCAGTAACGAATGGTAGTGGATGTTTAAACAACTCACTGGAGGGAGAAATTCCACAAGTATGTCCATCCTCAACGATGGAAGAGCCCAACACATCAGTGCCAAAGATAAGGTTGAAGCATTCACAACAATCTTCAGCCAGAAGTGTCCAATTAGATGATCCATCTCAACCTCCTCCAGTGTTCCCCAGTATCAAAAAATGCAGGTCTTCAGCCAATTCAGTTTGCTCCATGTGATATCAAGAAATAGTTGGAGGCATTAGATACTGCAAAGCTTATCCCCTATTGTTAAAGTTCACTTGAGAATGTAACTTTAAAAGAAATTCTGGGATTTACATATGAAAGAACTGAAACCAACATGGTCATTCTAAAAGAAGAGATGATTTGGAGATGCCAGTGTTGGACTGGGGTGTACAAAGTTAAAAATCACACAACACCAGGTTATAGTCCAACAGGTTTAATTGGAAGCACACTAGCTTTCGGAGCGACGCTCCTTCATCAGGTGGTTGTGGAGAGCTCAATCGTAACATAGAATTTATAGCAAAAATTTGCAGTGTGATGTAACTGAAATTATACATTGAAAAATTGATTGTCTGTTAAGCCTTTCATCTGTCAGAATACAGGGGACTATAACCTGGTGTTGTGTGATTTTTAACTAAAAGAAGAGAGACTTGACAAACTTCAGTTGCATCACATTGTAAACATTTGCTATAAATTCTGTATTTTGTAATATTATAATCCACAACCACCTGATGAAGGAGCTGTGCTCTGAAAGCTAGTGCTTCCAAACAAAGCTGTTGGACTATAACCTGGTGTTGTAAGGGCTTATGCCCGAAACGTCAATTCTCCTGCACCTAGGATGCTGCCTGACCTGCTGCGCTTTTCCAGCAACACATTTTTCAGCTCTGATTTTTAACTTTGTACACCCCAGTCTAACACCGGCATCTCCAAAACAAGACTTGCTTATCAATGCCCTACTCAATGATGCCTAGTTTGGGTTCTGCCAGGCACACTCAACTCCTAACCTCATTACAGCCTTGGTTCAAACATGGACAAAAGATCTGACTTTCAGAGGTGAGGTGAAAGTGACAGCCATTGACAATAGGCTGCATACGACAAAATGTAGCATCAAGGAGCCTGAGAAAAAAACTGGAATCATTGGGACTTTATAAAGCTCTGGCTAGGCCCCATTTGGAGTACTGTGTCCAGTTTTGGTCCCCACACCTCAGGAAGGACATATTGGCACTGGACCGTGTCCAGCGGAGATTCACACAGATGATCCCTGGAATGGTAGGTCAACATATGAGGAACGGCTGAGGATCCTGGGATTGTATTCATTGGAGTTTAGAAGATTAAGGGGAGATCTAATAGAAACTTACAAGATAATACATGGCTTGGAGAGGGTGGACGCTAGGAAATTGTTTCCGTTAGGCGAGGAGACTAGGACCTGTGGACACAGCCTTAGAATTAGAGGGGGTAAATTCAGAACAGAAATGCGGAGACATTTCTTCAGCCAGAGAGTGGTGGGCCTGTGGAATTCATTGCCGCAGAGTGCAGTGGAGGCTGGGACGCTAAATGTCTTCAAGGCAGAAATTGATAAATTCTTGATGTCACAAGGAATTAAGGGCTACGGGGACAATGCGGGTAAGTGGAGTTGAAATGCCCATCAGCCATGATTGAATGGCGGAGAGGACTCGATGGGCCAAATGGCCTTACTTCCGCTCCTAGGTCTTATGGTCTTATGGTCTTATGGAATTGGTACAAACTCTCTGCTGGCTAGAGTCATGTCTGGCACGTACGAAGATGGCTGAGTTTGTTGGAGGTCAGTCATCTCAGCTCCAGGACATCTCTGCAAGAGTTCCTCAAGGTAGTGTCCCAGGTCCAACCACCTTCAGCTCCTTCATGAATTATCTTCTCTCCATCATAATGTTAGAAGTGGGGATGTTTGCCGATGATTGCACTATGTTCAGCACAATTTGCAACTCCACAGATACTGATGCAGTTCATGTTCAAATGCAATAAGACTTGGACAATATGAGACTTGGGCTGACAAGTAATGCATAATATTTGTGCCACACATAAATTCCAGACATTGACAATCTCCAATAAGGGATGCCACTCTATGACATTCAATGACATTACCATCACTGAATCCCCCACTTCCAACATTCTTTAGCATTTTCATTGACCAGAAACTCACCATATGAATAAAGTGGCTACAAGAGCAGGTCAGAGGCTAGGAATACTGCAGAAAGTAATTTGCCTCCTGGCTTCCAAAGTCTGTCCGCCATCTGCACGGCACAACTCAGCAGTGTGATGGAAAACTCCTAACCTGTCTGAACAGATGGAGCTCAACAACACTCAAGAAGCTTGACACCAGGCAGGACAAAGCAATTCGCTTGATTGGCACCACATCCACAAGTATCCAGCCCCTTCACTTTAGTAGTAACAGTGTATGCTTTCTATAAGATGCACTGCAGATACTCACCAAAGATCCTCAGACAGCACATTCCAATCCCACAACTGCTTCCACCTAGAAGGAGAGGGGCAGCAGATACATGACAACCCCACCACCTATAAGTTCCCCTCCAAGTCACTCCTGACTTGGAAATGCATTGTCATTTGTTCACTGCCAGGGATCAAAATCTGGAATTCCCTCCCTAAGGGCATTGTGAGTCAACCTATAGCACGTGGACTGCAGCAGTTCAAGAAGGCTGCTCACCACCACCTAGGCATGGACAATAAATGCTGGCCAGTCAGAGACACCCACATCCCACAAACAAATGAAAAAAGGTTGGTGGGGGAAGGCAGGCAGGTCACAGTGGAATGAAATCTGGTCCTGAGCCTGAGAAGGGTTGAGTATGGGAAGAGGTTTGGACGTGTTAGGTCACGGTCTAGGAGGTATAATTTGGGACCATTCTCTTAAAAAGCTACAATCTTTCACTTTTTATTTACCAGAATTGGATATTTCTCAGATGTGTGCCTTCTGACACTTCCTCCACATCATTTTACTTACTTGTCTGCCTGGAAATGATATCAGTGTCTATTTCGATATGCCAAACAACCAATCATATCTTGTACCTCAGGGAAGTCAATATTTTGGAAAATCTGCTACAGGCTTTCTATCAATTGCTGCTCAAGGTATGTGACAGATATTATGCTCTCATATACAAAACTTAATGATCTTCTCAGTGGAGCCACAGAAAGCAATACAGATAACATCTGAGATATTCCTTTTTTCCAAATTCATGAGCACCAGCTCTAACCTGAGAGTTAAATGCTTGCAGATCAACAATACTCCACTGTGCATAATTGTGCATCTGTTCCAGCATTGCCTTAACGAGCATTTAAACAAAAATAAAATTTGTTTTAAAAATGTTGTCAGTCAATTATTGGAAGAGCACAGTCCTGAAAGCAAACAGTTTCTTCACACTTTCAATTAATATTGCATCACACTTTACTAATATCCACTTATAGGTGTTTGAAACTTGTTGAAAATATCACAACCATTTAAATTAATTAACACAAGATTAATTAACCATCATCACATCAGTTATATTGCTTTAAAAACAGTTACGTGCTGGAAATGCTCAGCAGACCAAAGAACTTCCTTGGCAATACACAGACAAGTTAACTAATATTTATCTATAAAGAAAGTGTTTGGATCCTTGGCATATTGGGAAGGGAGGAAATAAAAGGCAAGCCTTGTATTTTCTGTGCTTATATGAGATAATGATGTGGTAGGAATGTGGATGCTGGAGGGAGATGGAAGAGTCATCCAGAGCGTTGGAGACAGAATGGTCCCTTTCAAATACTGAAGGACATGGAGAAGAAAAGATGATCCGATTGTAGCAAATGCATCAGCCCTATTCCATTTTATCCCTACTTCAATCAATATTGAAGTGATGTGAACTTTACTTCTGTTGCCTTCACCTCCATTCAGATATTCTCCACATTAGATCCTTTGTTCTATCTCCAGACACAATTTCTAATGAGTCTTAACAAATATTATATCAACAGAATAAGTGTTTACAGAAGTTTTGTAAATAAGTTAAAAGCTATGTCACTGAGTATAATCTTGCCAGAGCTTGGTATGAATCTTATAATTTGTTTTATCTCCTTTTCAAAAGAATCAAAGTTATCCCAAGCCTGGAGGAAATGAGCAACAACAGAAGATTCCATCGAGGTAAACAGATATCAACTATTTTTAGTTCTCAAGTGTCTACTAAAGAAAGCAATCATAAACAGAATCTCTACTAAAGGAAGCAATTAGTGTCAAGTGTCAACAGGTGCGGAGTGGATGAGTGAAGTGTAGATATGGGAATCTAAATGGTGAGACTGTAACATGCACTATTGAATTCAGCAAATTTGTTCTGTGAAGATTCCCGTTTCAAATAAAGTAAACTAAGAACATTGAAGAAACCACTGATATTTATAGAATGGGGATAGTGCTTTTCTCCCTTGGCTATCCACAATGGAAGTTGGACAGTTATTAAAATTTAGACTGTTCACCCTGAAAAATCTCTGCCCATTTTGTGTGCGATTCAAATTTCTGATGGAGCTTGGAGTACATGCTAACATTCCAATATCAAAATATTGGAGCTTCTTGGAACTGAGCATATCAGTTAGATACCAATCTGATTTTGCACAGTTTGAAATATGACTATACACATTATTTTCATGTTAACATAACTTGTGCAGTCAGAGATTTAAGCCTTCCCATTGAAGTGTTAAAGAACAAACTGTTTTAGAAGAGATATTTTGACCTTTTTGTTCTCAAATCTTTTGTTCTCTACTTAACCTGTCAAAAGATAAATATACACATTCCTGAACTTTTCAGGAAAAGCAATGTATGCAACAGGCAAACAGATAACAATTAAGGTAGGGCAGTGCTATCTAAATATAATGATAGAAGCTTTTCAATTATAATACACTATTCTTTCAGTCATATTGCGTGAAGATGCACCAGTATAATCAATTGTCAACATAGCCTTATTATCAATATCTGTCAAAATATCAATAGCTACCTGCAGAAACATTGCTAGATGTACCTGATAACGACTGTAGTCATTGTCTGTACTGTCTGGTCTGAGTCTTCAGAGACCCTGATGCAGAGTATGGTCATCTGTTATAAGGACAACTGTTGCAAATATGTAGCATAAGTCTGTGACAGCTGATGGTAATATCTGTAAACTCTACTGTCAGTCAGCTCACAGGGGTGATGATATGAAGTGGCAAATCTTCCTCACAACTATTTCTAGCAAAACTGCTTCAGCCTTAGCTGCCATTAAACATAGAAGGGCAAGGTAGTTAGGTAGTCATACTGCTGCTACTTGTTGACGACTTAATATCCAACAATGTAATTTCATTTTTAGCTGTCAACTTCTTCACCATCTCCCACACATCCATCCATTGACCACTGCCCACACTCTGAGACACCAACACTCAGCTTTGTAAAAGTCTGCCAATCAGGTGAAATCAATTCTGAATCATTCAAAGGCTATATGAATTTTTGTCCCATCATTCATTCAACACCTCGTTTAATGGCCCATATTTTGCCTTGAAGCAATTTACACTCTCACCGCTATCCTCACCAAAATTGAACCTGCAATTGTGAATGATTATGCAAACAAGCTAACCCCAGGTTTGCATAATCATATAATTAGCACATTATCGTTCTGGTTCGATTTACATAAATTCTTAGCACTCAGAATTTTAGAATTTCACATTACAGAAGGAGACATTTGGCCCTTCACATCTGTGTCAGATCTCCTAAGACTATTGACAGTTTAATTCTCCTACCCTTTCCCAGAACATTTCAAATTACTTTTATCAACTATTAATCTACTTTCCTTTCACAAACTATTAAAATCCGATTTGTACAATTTGTTCCAGTGCGTCATTCCATCTTCTAACAACCCTCATCAAATAAATTTCTCTTGTACTGTATCACTTCTCTTTTTGATGGTAATCAAAAATTTATACTATATCAGCAACTATACTTCAGTAGAATGAAACAAAGAACTGTTCAGAGGTATTATTACACACTTCTTGAGCAGGTTGGACTTGAACCCAGATCTCTTGGCCCAGAGGTAAGAACACTACCATTGGACATGTGCCCCTCCCTGAGGTAATCTACCTCCCCTTATCTCAATTAATGTTGTTAAATGGCTTGTTTATGGCCACTCCTCATCCAGCCTTAATTTTGATGCAGTTAAGAGGAGCTCACGGTCAGGTTATACTGTTTGGGTCTTGGATGGAATGAGGAATGGGGCCCCTTTTCATACCCACCACCAGTCCGCCAAGCTTTTACTCCATTGGTGCTTCCTCCCTCCTTTGCCACTACAATGAGACATCCATCACCCCTTTTCCATTTCCCTGGGCCCCTCCTCTCTTCTCCAGTGTGAGACCAATGGCAGTTTCCTTGTCCTGTATGCCAGGTCAAAGAATTTAGGAACCATTACCTTTTTACATTGGAAACAATCCCTTTATGTTACTTAATTTCTGAGAAATTTTATTCCAATTTCAATTTTTTAGGATTTTACTTAACTGACTCCATCTAGTTTCCTTGTCATGGATTGTGGAGACACTTTTGACTCCTTTCCAAATGCACTAACACTTTCACAGTTCCAGTAGCCTAAACATTTTTCAGTCCAACAACTTGAAGAATCCTATCCAAACCCTCCTGATTTGGAAGATCCATGCTAAAAGACTTCAGCTAGCATGACTGGTTCCCCTGAACTAAAAGCCTTATTCTCCTGCTAGGAGAAGGTTTACTCGATTCTGAACTGAATTCCTAGTTCTTCTGAACCAATCTTTGAACTTTCTACTCTAAAGTCTAAGCTAAGGTAATTGCTTTCTGATCTGTTGTAAACGCAGCAATATAATCTTTACATCCATGAACACTACAGGGATCTTGATTTAGAGTGGTCCAGGAAATGGCTGATGAAATTCAACGTAAGCAAATGCGAGGTCTTACACTTTGGAAAAAAGATTACAGGCATGGATTATTTTCTAAACAGTGAGAACATTCAGAAAGCCAAAGTACAAAGGGATCTGGGAGTGCTAGTCCAGGCTTCTCTAAAGGTTAACTTGCAGGTTGAGTCCGTGGTTAAGAAAGCGAATGTAATGTTGTCATTCATCTCAAGAGGATTTGAATGTAAAAGCAGCAATATACTCTGAGAATTTATAAAGCTCTAGTTAGGCCCCATTTAGAATACTGTGTCCAATTTTGGGCCCCACACCACAGTCAGGACATACTGGCACTGGACCGTGTCCAGCGGAGATTCACACGGATAGTAGGCGAACATCTGATGAATGGCTCAGGATCCTGGGATTGCATTCATTAGAGTTTAGAAGGTCGAGGGGAGATCTAATAGCAACTTACAAGATAATGCATGGCTTAGAAAGGGTGATGCTGGGATGTTGTTTCTGTTAGGCTTACCTATACAGGAGACTAGGACTCGTGATCACTGCCTTAGCATTACAGGGGAGTCAATTTAGAACGGAAATGAAGAGACATTTCTTCAGCCAGAGAGTGGTGGGCCTGTGGAATTCATTGCCATGGAGCACAGTGGAGACCGGGATGTTAAATGTCTTCAAAGCAGAGATTGATAAATTCTTGATCTCGCAAGGAATTAAGGGCTTTGGGGAGAGTGTGGGTGAGTGAAGCCATGATTAAATGGCAGAGTGGAGGCAATGGCCCAAATGACCTTACTTCTACTCCTATGTGTTATAGCCTCATGGTCTTATCTCCCAGTCACATGCGTTTTTTAGAATTTATAGACTTGAGTCACTGTTCCAAATTACTTTCTGACCTGTTTAAAAAAATTACTTTCATAGAGTTGACCCATGTCCAACTTCCTCTATTTTAAATCTAAATCTCAAAATATTCTGTACATGTTCTGCGCATTTCACCACATAGTCATGATGCAGTCTAGTTATTAGCTTTATACATGTATTCCACACCTACCCTTGAGTCTTTCACTCTATCATTTACATTATTGGCATCAAATTTTATGAGTCATAGATGAGTTTGATAAGTCTTAGCTAACCCTTTGTATCTAGTTGTTACCTTCAGTATTGAGCAGGGCAACCAATTGATTGAGGTCTGATAGTAAATTGAGTCCCAGGATGAAGTTGAAAATGTTTTTACAGACCCAAGTAACAGGGAGGACTATGTTTTCAATGACAGCTTGTCACTGCTCTGTATCTGTGAATATCCTGGAGGCATAGTGTCTGTGTGGGCCATCATTCTGACTTGGAGTAATAAGTCCCCTAACTCAATGGTCAATGCATTGGTCATGATTACGTTGGGCAGTGTATAGCTACAGTTACAAAGCTATGATCCCACATACCACAAATGCTGCCATTGGTGCTGCTCTGTCTACGGAGCTCCTGATCAATAAGATTACCTAATAGGACTCTAAGGTCGGATTTCCACTTGAGGAAGGTGCTGTTCAGTCATCTCCTTGGAGATTTAAATGGTTCCAGGGTCGTTATGAGCAACCCCTCTGATTTTCCAGTGAAACGGTGGGAACTCCCAACATCCAAAAAGACCTGGCAGCTTATTCCATAAAATGCCATTTGTGATGCATGTTGAGTAAGTTTCTATATTTTGAAAATTCATAATTATGATAATGCAGAGTCTAAACTGCCAACAAAATACTGAAATATCTAAATAATTTGAGGCAGCATTTACATTGTTTCACCTCCAATGATAAAAAATATCCTTTCAAGATAGTTATTCATTTTTATGTTGCCAAAGAAGCAATTGCTTTTTCCACTACAGTGCACAGCCAGGACTCATGTTGGGCTTCAACTCCTAGGGCTACATTTCGGTTATGCAGCCTGCCACTGTGTTTTTGGCAGTTTAGTAGGTGAGTCTGATGATGTGCCTCTATGACAAGCGAAACTTTGCTTCTGAAATTTTCTTTGCTTATTTTGTAATGCGTACTGAATGACCAGGGGTTATTCATATTATTTGAGAGATGGTATAAAAACTGGGAATAAAATTCTGGATGAGCAGCATCATTATCATCGTCGTCTAAGTAAGGATGGCCAATTGAGATAATCAATTCCCTGAGCTCTAAACAAACCAAGTCCTTAAAGCCTCTGGGGAATCTTTTTTCTCCAATACTGAGATGTTCTTTTTAACCAATGCTATCAGTCCTCTTTTTTTTTCCTTTTCTTTTCTTTTCTGAAAACCTTGTAATTAGAAATATTTAATACCATGTCTGTCCAGGTCTCCACTATTCATTACTTTCTCCCATACCCTGACTTCACCAAACTACTTTCTATTTTCTGTGCTAGAGCTCTCTGAAATTCTAGGTATTTTGTGCATCTCTCTAATAGTCTCTCTTTCTTCTCACATCCCTTCAGAGTTAGTTTAAAGTCCTGCCAACAGCACTGGCAAAACATATTCAAGGATATCAGTCGTGGCTCTGTTCAGTTGCAAACCTTTGGATTGAAAAGATGCAATCATCCCCAATGCCAGTCGTGGTCTTCCAAGGATCTAACGTCTTCCCTAATGCTCCAATATCCCCCCACACAGTCATCTGCCTATCCTCCTGACTTGCTCACGGCACTGGGAGTGATCCACAAATAAATAATTTTGAGATCCTGCTTGTTAATTTTCTCCCAGCTCCTTAGCTGCCAATTGCAAACCATATTCTCCTTACTACCCTATGTTGTTAGTACAAATGTGGGCTGTTTCCGGCTGTTCTTCCTCCCCAGAAGAATGTCCTGCAATTATTCTATGACATACATGACCAGAACATCAGAGAAGCAATATGCCACAATGATGGCTGCAGCAGCATTTGCCTGTTTTCCTGTCTGAAGAATCCCTTATAGGTACCATCCTTCCACTACATTTCTTTGTTTCCTTTACAGCTGGCCCACTAGTTGTGCCAAGGCCTTAGCTCTTGCTGCACTCCTCTGAGGATTCACTACCCTCTCTAGCATCCAGAATGGAAAAAAAACAGTTCATGAAGAGAACCTCTGGGGACTCCTGCACCCATCTGCCCACTGCTCTTGCACTGGGTGGCAGCCACCCATTTCCTATCTGCCTGCTTGCCTCTAACAGATAGTGTGATGGCCTTGGTTAATATTGTTTTCTCTGTGTTGCCAGAACACTCCATTTGTTATTTTCAATTCACTGGAGGTACATCTAAGTAGGAAGAAGGAGATCCACCTCCTGGCTGCTGGATGCAAATTCCCTGAGGACTTAAGGGCAAAATTCTATTGAGAACCTGGCAGCAATTCTGGAATAAATTCAATAACTTAATCAATGCTGCTAAGGTAACACTCTCATTTCCAACCTTTTGACACTTAATTAAGCTATCCTATCATTCCAGAAACCCATCATTGTTGATCTTCCCATCTTTTTCTTCCGATCACAGGGATAGACTTCACCCTCCTCCTGTAAACCCTGTCACTGCTATTTCTCTCACAGTTACTGCCTTCTCCTCCCCACAGTTACTACATCTCACTATGCACACAATGTTATGCAACTCCAGACAACTTCACATCTGTTCCATATACTTAACATGTACTTCAAGACAAACTGATGAATAGTGAGTGAAAAAGATGCTCTGAATTAGAACAACATTACCAGAAATGCAAGTTCTCATGTCAGTGCAGAGCACCAATGGCTGGTGTGACTATGTATCCAGTGCAGGTCTGTCTATGCACCCAGCAGACACCAAGTGTCTTGGACCTTGCAGCCACCAGCTTATCCCTCAAGGCAGTTAGATGCTCACATAGAGCCAACGCTGTGCAGACGGCTTTATCAGCTCCTCCAACCATCAAGTCTGTTTCCCAAGTGCCTCTATCAATCCTGTGCACTGTTCCTCTCACGGTTTGTGCACTTGAATGAAATTACTAATAGTTATGACTATGAGATCCTCGTATGGCTAAAGCTGAACACATGCCAAGTCTCTGGTAGACCTTACTGTGCCAGCAACTTGGGATTCCCTCGCAGATGTAGACACGTGCCAGTGAAGTGCTCACCAGAATTTGATCCACACAATACTTTAGCAAAAGTACCCACTGAGGTATCAAGCTGGCGGAGGGTTCAGGAGCCAGTCTTGTTGGTTTTTCCTCTGATGGATCTGTGGCTTCTTCATCAGAGATGGTGGAGGAGAAGATATCCTGGAGAGCTGGGTTCTTTATGGCAGAGACTGTGTGGCTGCCTGCAAGGGTCAAGCAAGACAATGGTTTGCAAAACTGGTCTGGATGTTTGGACATATTAAGAATACCTTGACAGCAGTTGGCAATGGAAGAGCAGCACAGCACCTGATAATGAACTTTATTTGGTTGCCTAGACAGGGAGGTTTCAGCATCACCAAATGAGCAGTGATACTGCTCTCCTGCTGAGGTAATGTTTCTCCTTGTGAGGGCAGTGAAGACAAATATTAGACTCCCCACCACTCATTTTGCTCTTTTCACTCTACTCTGTGGGCAGTTTTCTCCAGAAATGGGTGAGGAGGAATTGAGGGAGCTAAAAGTGGCTGATGTAACTGTTTGCCAGGTGCAGTTAGAGGAAAGGTGGTGAAGTGCCCTGAGTGAATGAGTACAAAACGTAGAAAGCATGTTGGATTAGTAGTGCGGGAGGGTGGCTTAACTGAGAGCAATTGAGGGAAGATGCTGAATGCAATTGTGAGACTGGATAGCTTTGAGCTTGATGGGGTATTCTGATTTCAGAGGAATGCCTTTGCTCTGATTGGAAGGTCAGTCCTGTCAGCCTTGTTCAAGTTTTTTTCACAACACTCTCTTTCAGTGCTCGAGCACACATTCTTAAAAGCCAGACATAGCCTCATGTGTTATTTGGCTATCCATTCATTGCCCTGATCATCTCCAAGGTGTGCTGAGCACAAGAGGATGATCCATGTGAAGGTCTGGGTCTTGTCCAAAGTAGAAACACTTTGGAGAATAGCCTGCGGATGAGTGTGGACAAACATAATCTATTTCCATAAGGTACTCAGGCCACTTTCGCTTACTCTCAAGAGACAAGGAGCACAGATGGTTGAATTGTCACTTTTTTCATATGTAAATCACAAAACTTTTTAAAAAGTTACATTCTCAAGTGAACTTTAACAATTGGTGTCAGCCCTGACAATGTGTTGAAGATGTTAGCCCCCTGTGTGCTGCTGTCTGTGCCATAGACTGATTCTAATCTAAAAAATAAATTAATAGAATCTTACATGGATTCATGCAGTTTTTGACCAAAGTACAATGTAACTCTGCAAGTACAAATTCACTCCACAAACGTGTCCATTACCTTCTGAATGTTAGGGGAAAATGAAGTAGTACAACATAATCCTTGCCCCATTATCGTCGCTATCAGCTGCTGGAAGTTTAATTAAAAATCCATTTGGAATTGTTGAATGAAGTTCTTCAATTTGAGTTCAACATTTTCAGGGCAACAAACACTTAGCGGGCATTTGATAAAAGGTTTTGCACATTGGAATACTTAATTAGCTAAGAAACGGGTCAGTGCGCATCAACGAATCTAGTAAATGGTTATTGCATCACAGCTTTGCCTGCATTACTGAAGGTACCGGTGGCCCTGAATTCATATTCCTTGTTCATTTTGTGATCAAGTACATGATATTAGCAATATTAATCAAATCTGTGAGTATGTCAGGATTATAAACTTACCAAACATTGCACAGAAAGAAATCCAAAACAAAAATGTGATTGATAATGAACCAAAATGTTTCCACAAACAAATAATCACCTTGTAGCACCTATCTTAGTCTCATCAGTATTGGTGCTTCAGCACTCTCAAAATAAATGATAGACAGTGTTTATGTTTCTGATAAGTGTACCAGAGAGGACGATGGTTAGTGAATTTGGGAAGATCTGATCTGTGATGACCCAGTTGCAGACTTGGCTACGACTAGCATAGTGGAGGATTGTGGTGTCATTCTCAAGTGAACTTTAACAATTGGTGTCAGCCCTGACAATGTTTGAGGGTGTTAGCCCCCTGTGTGCTGCTGTCTGTGCTGTGCAACAATCAACAGACAGGAGTGTTCCCTCCCAGTTGGAGAATGCTTCAGCAGTCCAGGACATTCAACCTTGGACCTTTGGGTGACCATCCTCTAAGGCAGACTTCGGGACACGCAGCAGCGAAAAATGGCCAAGCAGGGACTGATAGCTATGTTGGTACCCATAGGGATGGCCTCAACCTGGACCTTGGGTTCATGTCATACTACAGGTGACCCCATTGCACTATACACACACACACATACACACACACACACACACACACACACACACTCCTACAGACACCCACACTCCTACAGACACCCACACTTACAAATGCACCCTCTCACAGACTTCGACCCTTTTACATTCACACACACATATACACTCTCTCTCATAGACACTCACAACCCCTCATCCCCCCCCCCCCCAAACACACACACACACACACACACAAAAACCCACATGCACACATATACATATACATTTGTGGAGTGAATTTGTACTTGCAGAGTTACATTGTACTTTGGTCAAAAACTGCATGAATCCACATAAGATTCTATTAATTCATTTTTTAGATTAGAATCAGTCTAAACATTATGGCACAGACAGCAGCACAGGGGGCTAACATCTTCAACACATTATCAGGCTGACACCAATTGTTAAAGTTCACTTGAGAATGTAATTTTAAAAAAAGTTTTGCGATTTACATATGAAAAAAGTGAAACTAACATGGTCATTCCAACAGATGAGAGACTTGACAAACAATGAAGGTATTTTTCAATATATAAATTCAGTTACATCACACTGTAAACGTTTGCTCTAAATTCTGTGTCTTACAATTGTGTACTCCACAACCACCTGATGAAGGAGCAGTGCTCCGAAAGCTAGTGCTTCCAATTAAACCTGTTGGACTATAGCCTAGTGTTGTGTGATTTTTAAATAATTACAGATAGGTTGTTCTAGTTGTGGTATCTTCTTTCCCTATCCACTTGTTATTTGCAATACATTTCCATAGATGTGAAGAACAGAATGAAAATACATAGTTATTGTCAAAACGGATTTCAACTCACATGTAAAATTCTTTAACTAAAGCCTTTCCCTCCAAATTCTATGTAAAGATTTATACTTTCTCAAAATTCAAAAATGAATTTGGCAATCCATCTTAATAACGTAGTCTATTTTTAATTTCAAACACTCCCACTGCATTGATCAACTCACTTGCTTCAAAATAAAACTATTGGGATTAAATAAACAGAAAGGATATCTTTGTTCCAGAGAAAGCTATGTAGTGGCTTAATAGAGGTTCTTACAATTATGAAGGGGTTTGATTAGAGTCATGAAGTGTTTTTGCCCGAAACGTTGATTTTCCTGCTCCTCGGATGCTGCCTGAACTGCTGTGCTTTTCCAGCACCACACTACTCCAGAATCTGATTTCCAGCATCTGCAGTCATTGTTTTTACCTTAGAGTCATAGAGTCATACAACACGGATACTGACCCTTTGGTCCGAATTGTCCATGCCAACCTAATTTCCCAAGTTTAAACTAGTCCAACTTGCCTACATTTGGCCATATTCATCTAAACTTTTTCTATTCATGTACCTGCCCAAATGTCTTATTAATGTTGCAACTGTACTTGCAGGTCAGGTGAATTGGCCATGCTAAATTGCCCGTAGTGTTAGGTAAGGGGTAAATGTAGGGGTATGGGTGGGTTGCGCTTCGGCGGGATTTGTTGGGCCGAAGGGCCTGTTTCCACACTGTAAGTAATCTAATCTAATCTTGTTGATGATATCCTCCTCATGTCGAGGCTAGAGTTACCATAATCCGCTGAATTCCCACTTTGAGAGTTCCCAGCTCCTCCCATTAACTATGAGTTGCCATCATACATTTCGTGTTAGTTTGTGGGCGGCACGGTGGCACAGTGGTTAGCACTGCTGCCTCACAGCGCCAGAGACCCGGGTTCAATTCCTGCCTCGAGCGACTGACTGTGTGGAGTTTGCACATTCTCCCCGTGTCTGCGTGGGTTTCCTCCGGGTGCTCCGGTTTCCTCCCACAGTCCAAAAATGTGCAGGTCAGGTGAATTGGCCACGCTAAATTGCCCGTAGTGTTAGGTGCAGGGGTAAATGTAGGGGAATGGGTCTGGGTGGGTTGCGCTTCAGCGGGTCGGTGTGGACTTGTTGGGCCAATGGGCCTGTTTCCACACTGTAAGTAATCTAATCTAATCTAACACTTCCTCTAGCAATTCATTCCACATGTGTGAAAAAGTTGCCCCTTGAGTCCGTTTTAAATCTTTCTCCTGTCATCTTAAAAATATGCCCCCTAGGAAACTCTTCCATCCTAGGGAAAAGCTGCACAATGTTTATCTATGCCCCACATGATTTTATAAACCTCTGCACTCCAGTGAAAAATATCGCAGCCTATTCAGCCTCTCCTTATAACTCAAACCATCCAGTCCCAGCAACATCCTGGTAAATATTTTCTGAACCTTCTCCAATTTAATAATATAGTTCCTATAGTAGGGTGACCAGAATTGCACAGCTTACTCCAGAAGAGGTCTGATCAACATTCTGTACAACTTCAACATGACGTTCCAAATCCTATACTCAATGGTCTGAGCATAATTCCATTGGGTAAAGGAAGACCAACATCCATAGTATGAGAAATATATTTCCATTTGTTAGGGAACCGACAACTAGAGGTTCTAATTTTATGTCATCAATAAATAGTTTGGGAGAAATCTTTTTAACCCAGGTATGGTGAAATGAGTAGAATAATATGCAAATAGGTGTAGATGAAGTTAAGTGGAATGATACTCAAGGTGGCATAAACACTGGTATATGCTATTGGAACTAAATGTTCTATTTATGTGCTGACAATTTCGTCATATTTATTATAATCGAAAGAATCAACTTTCGTAGGAACTGTGAAGGGTAAATTAATTTTACCGTGGTGGCACAGTGGTTAGCACTGCTGCCTCACAGCGCCAGAGACCCGGGTTCAATTCCCGCCTCAGGCGACTGACTGTGTGGAGTTTGCACATTCTCCCCGTGTCTGTGGGGGTTTCCTCCGGGTGCTCGGGTTTCCTCCCACAGTCCAAAGATGTGCAGGCCAGGTGAATTGGCCGTGCTAAATTGCCCGTAGTGTTAGATGTAGGGGTATGGGTGGGTTGCGCTTCGGCGGGTCGGTGTGGACTTGTTGGGACGAAGAGCATGTTTCCACACTGTAAGTAATCTAATCTAAATACATAGATATTTATGGGTTAGATAAATTGGAAACAAGCCAGAAGCTTAAGAAACATTTGAAGTAAGAGCAACTTTCATCTCAATTGATTACTCATAAAATTCAGTAAATTTAATTATTTGAGACTCAACCTAAAACTTATTTATAGGTTTACAAAACCTTGAGCTCTATCTAAAAACAGGAGAAGTGAGTGGTTCAGTGGTATGATGCCAGCTACGTAGGGTACCAGGGTGTCATGTTTCTTAAGCTTCTGGCTTGTTTCCAATTTATCTAACCCATAAATATCTATGTATTTAGATTAGATTACTTACAGTGTGGAAACATGCTCTTCGTCCCAACAAGTACACAAGTGTCATGTGTGTAGAGTACCAGCCGAGGAGGGGACAGGATGAAAGATATGTAGGAGTAGAGTGCCAGGAAAGTTGGTAAGGTGCTAGCTGGAATGGGGGTAGGGGCGTTTTGGGCAGACTACCAGGTGGTTAGGATGCTGTGGGAAGAAGGTCCAAGTGGATAGGAGGCAATGTGTCCCGGGGAACAAGTATCTGATGCAGTGTTCAGGGTAGGTCAGATTGGGCAGATGAAATCAAGTCTGGCAGTGGTAGAGGGTGACTCGGGTAAGGTCAATTGTGAATGGGTGGCTGTATCCAACAGCATGGGTTCAATCAGTGCCCGGCGCAGGGCTAAGGAGCTTGAGCCCCAGGGAATAATAGTAGTGTTACGACATGAGGTAAACTCTCCTGCTTAATTTAAAACCGGCCACACAGAAAAGATTTATTCCATGAAGCAATCTGTGAAAATTTGATAGGTCAAGAACTAGTTAAAGTAAAAATTAACAGCTTTATTTCTGAAAGTATAACAGAGAATAATTAACTGACAACAATTACAATTCCTCCTTCCAACCTTTCTTTTACCTTCCCGCCTATAATACTAGTCCGATAGAACTCCCAATTAAGATTTATAGAAAAATCCAAATTTTAAAACTAGCCAGCGGTGAATCTTTTCTTTATCTTCATCAGTAGATGGACTCTCCAGGTCAGTGTTGAGGTTTTTCTCTGGCAGACTCAGAGAGTTCAGACTCGAGGACTATATCTGTTGGTCGGGTAGCAGTTTTCCTCCCAACTGTTCAATTTTCCCCGTCTTGTATCCCAAAGCATCAGATTGTGTCATTGTCTTTTAAGATTGTCAATAAACACAATACAAACGATTGGAATTTGGTATGTTTTGGAGTATAATTTAAACTGATTGACCTAATTCAAATCTGTTTTGTCATTTCCAGGCAACCAGCTATCCAAGTAGCTGGACCACATTGTGTCTTATTGAAAACAATTGGTGCTGTCACTGCTAGCTTTTACTTGCTTAAAGGTATAGTACACCCACATCTTCTTAACAGTAGTTAAGGTGTTTAAGGGTCTAGGAAGGTGTATTTTGGGTTATGTGAGGTAGATGTTGTGTCAATTTAATAGTTACCCAAGAGTTAGACTATGTGTTCAATAGTCTACATTTCCCTTCTTTAATATTTAACTTTATTTTATCAGGAACTCCAGTAGACTTTGATTTAAATAGAGACTTTAGAGGAAATGCCCAGCAGAAAATTAATTTTCCAGGCAATTCTTTTGGAGTGTGCTAAAATGGGGATTCTGGAACATTCCCATGTGCAACTTCCATTTTCACTGGGAAAACAACAATCTGTCCCCATGTCTTGTGAACTTAAGGGAAGTTTTTGTAAATGGAGGTAAATTAGTGGCAAACAGTAAGTATTAGATACAAGTCAGTAGCATTTATCAGAAGATATTTGATCAAAGAGTGAAGTAGAAGTTAAAGTTAGTCAACTTAATGAAAAATTAACCTGAGTGAAATCTACTATAACAATGAAAGCTAAACCAAGAAATTACTATCATAGCTAATTCTTTATTTCTCATATGAAATGCCTCGCAGTGTTTCATGACTTTTAATGTGTTGCATAAATACGCAATGGTCGTAACAATCATTGTAACAGCATTAGCAGCAGTGGATGATCCACAGGAATGAACTACTCATCTCCTGATATTTTCTGAGTGCTTCTTAAAGAGCTTAAAATTTCATTGAAACAAAGGAATAGAAAGTATCATGAAAATCATCAATGGTTGTCTGTTAATATCACCATGTTACTTTCTAATCTCAGCAGTGTTTATAAATATGATTACGGTCTGACAGTTATGATTGATGTTATTCTAAAGTGATATCTTCTGGGGCCCCTGATTATCACACCAGTTACACATGATATGGGGAAAAACAATCCTTCCAATATTGCGACACTGCTAATGATGCTAAGTTACACGGTGCTAAGTTATAAAACAAGCAAAAAGGACTTGAACTGATCAAAAAGGTGAACCAATAAATGAAAGATTGATTTTAATATGATACACATATAATAAGAATGAATTATGATATATACATACATAAATATCCCAACCATTAGTTAGTTCCATAAAGTTAAAAATCACACAACACCGGGTTATAGTCCGACAGGTTTATTTGGAAGTACTAGCTTTCGGAGTGCTGCTCCTTTATCGGCCAACTAGTGGGGGAAGGATCATAAGATACAGAATGTATAGCAAAAGATAACAGTGTCATGCAATTAAAACAATATGCTGAACAAGCCTAGATTGCTGTTAAATCTTTCATCGTTTAGAATGGGTTGCAGATTTTGATTATAAATCAAAATATATAAATCCCAGAACTTCGTTTAAGTCACATTCTAGAGTAACTTGAGGTTTTACTAAAAAAAGGTGACATCTCAGCTCAAATAATGTATTAAAGGTGTAAAGTTAGAGTCTGTGTTACAGTCTTAGAGTCAGACGGGTTCTATTTCCAAAGTAGGAATTTATAAACTGTTATATGGACTGACTGCCTGCATTGACTGCCTGCTGATTGTATGCTATTTGAACAAAAATAGAATGCATCTGCAAATACAATTCTGCAAATGCAAATTCACCCATAGACTTAAATGTGCTTGTGAGGGAGAGAGAGAGTGTGTGTGTGTCCGTGTGAAAGTGTGTGTGTGAGAGAGTGTGTGTGTTTGCATGTGTGCATGCATGAGTGTGACAAGAGTATAAGCTTGTGAGAGGGTGTGTGCATTAGATTACATTACAGTGTGGAAACAGGCCCTTCGGCCCAACAAGTCCACACCGCCCCGCCGAAGCGCAACCCACCCATACCCCTATATTTACCCATTGCCTAACACTACGGGCAATTTAACATGGTCAATTCACCTGACCTGCACATCTTTGGATTGTGGGAGGAAACCGGAGCACCCGGAGGAAGCCCACGCAGACACGGGGAGAACGTGCAAACTCCACACAGTTAGTCGCCTGAGGCGGGAATTGAACCCGGGTCTCAGGCGCTGTGAAGCAGCAGTGCTAACCACTGTGCCACCGTGCCGCCCACATGGGTGTGAGTGTGGGGGATGTAAGCATGTGTGTATGAGAGAGCGTGAGTGTGTGACTATGTAAGTGTGTGTGCATGCGTGCGTGCATGTAGTGTAGTGTAACAAAAACCAAGGTCCTCATTGAGGCCATCCTCTTGGGTACCAAACTTGGCTATCAGCCTCTGCTCGGCCACTCTGCATTGTTCTGTATCCCAAAGTCCGCCTCGGAGGATGGTCACCCGAAGTTCAGAGGCTGAATGTCCTTGATCACAGAAATGTTCCTTGACTGGGAGGGAACTTCACTGTCTGGCAACTGTTACGCAGTGTCCATTCATTTGTTGTTGTAGCATCTACTGGGTCTCGCCAATGTACCATGCCTTGGGGCATTCTTGCCTGCAGCATATGAAATAGACAATGTTGGCTGAATTACATGAGTACCTGCCGTGTACATGATGGGTGATGTCCCCACATGTTATGGTCGTATCCATGTCAACACTGACATGTCTTGCAGTGGTTGCCATAACAGGATTGTACAGTGTTGTGGTTGATGTTGTCCTGAAGGCTGGCATTTTGCTGTGAACAATGGTCTGTTTAAGGTGTGGCTGGTTTTTGAAGGCAAGAAGTGGAGGCATGGGAAGGTCTTGGTGCTCTCCTCATCAATAATGTTTTACAGGCTGTGAAGGACATGGTGTAGTTTCTCCACTCCCAAGAAGTACTGGACAACAAAGGGTATCTTAACGGTTGCATCCAATGTCTGTCTCCTTAGGACATCATTATGGTTTTTGCTGTGGCATGTTGGAACTGGCAATCAATGACTTGAGCATTCTACAGCACTCTTATAAGAGTGTCCTTCAGCACCTTCAGGTATCTGTCACATTCCTCCTCATCTGAATAGATCCTGTGTATGTGTAGGGATTATCTGTAGAGGATGACCATTTTAATATGTTTAGGGTGGAAGTTAGAGAAGTGTAGCATCGTGAGGTTGTCTGTGGGTATGCGGTCAAGTGAAGTACTGAGGTGCCCATCCTTGATGGAGCTGTGTGTGTCCAAGAATGAGACAGATACTGAAGAGTATTCCATGGTTAGTCTGATGGTGGGATGAAAATTGTTGTTTCAGTGACTCCTTGCCATGGGTCCAGAGGAATAAAATGTCATCAATATATCTAGTGTATGGTGCTGGCTGGAGGTCCAGTGCAGCAGAGAAGTCGTGTTTGAACTTGTGCATGAAAATGGTGGCATATTGAGGTGCAAATTTGATTTCCATGGCCGTTCCTGTGTAAATTCACCACTCAAGTACTTCTTCCAATTTTCTCTTTCATTGAAAGAAGTGAAAATTCTTATTATGATTTCTCATTTTTAATTGCAAAGATGTTTTTACTTTTACTGAAGTAGCCTTTAAAATAACCATCAATAAATTCAGAAAATTCAGTTCTCAGTGCTTGTGGCAGAGATGACTGACCAAGTTTAAAATTCTTGTTTTAATGAAACTCTGGTTTAGTTCACGTATCTTGGCAAAACATTTGAATTTATATTTTGGATTGTCAATAATTCACAGCAATTATTGCAATATCAAATTTCCAATTTTTACAAAACATTGAATGAATTGTTCTGTCAGTTTGAGCTGGTGAGAACCTTTTTTTTAATCAGTGTCAGTGATGACATCCACATATTGATGAATCCTCTGTAGAACTCAAGACAGTCACTACTTGAATGTGGAGGCTTTCTGCTTGGCAGCAATGTGTTGTGTAGCCTGGCAACAAGATTCTTGACGAGACTGTGGTGCGTAAAGGCGCAGCAGGTCGGCAGCATCCAAGGAGCAGGAAAATCGATGTTTCGGGCATAAGCCCTTCATCAGGAATGAGGCTTGTGGGCCGAGGAAGTTGAGAGATAAATGGGAGGGGGATAGGGCTGGGAGGAAGGTAGCTGGGGAAATACAATTTCATCTGGTATTAGTACTGCAATGTCACTTGCATAACTCCTTCAATCTTAGTGGTATTTCCTTCTGTAAAACTTAACTTCAAATTTATCGTCTGTAACCTCATGTATTTTAGCCAAGATATATGTTCAGTTATGACAGTGACACGCACCCCTGTATTAGTTTAAATTGGGTAAGATTTCCATTGTCATAGATAAGTTTAGTATTATCCCATTGCACTGGAACAACTATTTCTCCCAGCTAGACTTAGAATTAGGTTTTATTGACACATGTACTCAACTACAGGATTACAAAAATACAGGAAAAATGTAAAAGGTTACCATTCTCTTGCACCATCTTAGGTACAAAAAACTAGAATTAACAGAAACAACCATCTTAGATACAAAACTAAAACAACAATTTTAGATACAAGGAACAAAATTAGAAACAAATAAAAGCAGAAATAAAAAGAGCCAAAAAGAAAGAGAAATGTCCCAATCTTAAAATCTTACCACTATAAAGTAAGTGGGCCTACATTGCCGAAACCATGAGTCACCGCTAATTCAATACCACAGCCATCCCATGGAATTTGCTCCAGCTACTGCCAATCCCTGGAAATGGTTCCTCAATCGCAGGAGAGTGAACCTACAGTAATCAACGGAGAAAGAACTTGTACTTTGGCCTTTATCACCAAGGGGATTTGCACACAGACCTAGGATGTCTTATTGGAATTGCATAGAGCCTCGGTTAGATCATACCTGAAGCATTGTGTACTAATTTTGGTCTCCTTACATAAAGAAGGATATACTTTCTATAGAAGGAGTACAACGGAGGTTAACTAGACTATTACCTGGGAGAGTTGGACTGCCATAACAGAAAAGACTGAGGAAACCAGGACTGTAGTTTAAGAATGAGAGGTACGTGGACCAGTAGTGGGCCTGACTGGATCCATTTTACCAATTTTGAGATTTACAGTTACATCAGTTGTATTGGGTACAGATGGGAAGGGATTTGAGTGTGCATTAATTATTGCAGTATACTATTTAATAACCATTTTGTGATCCTGCTAAACAATGTATTTGGTGCAAGTTAAGCTATTAATCAAAGCTGCATTGAGGTACAAAGACACTGCAACATAATTATTGTCCATCTACAGAGCTAACAATGGCTGAGTTACTGAATTAATCCACATTAATTACTGTACCCATGAATTGTGCTGCACAAACGTAAAGCACATATGTTTTCTGACAGTGATTAGTTTCTGAGACACCTTCATTTATTGAAAGGAATGG
Source organism: Chiloscyllium plagiosum (assembly GCF_037043375.1). NCBI lineage: Eukaryota > Metazoa > Chordata > Chondrichthyes > Orectolobiformes > Hemiscylliidae > Chiloscyllium > Chiloscyllium plagiosum. The sequence goes on along the minus strand of NW_028270154.1, from coordinate 60,477,557 downwards.
GCAAGGTGAATTGATAAAAAGCCCAAGACAAAAAGAATGCATTTGCATCAATAGCATCATTAGCTGCTTGTTTGTAAGTCAGAAATCACATTGGTGATTGTGTTGGAAAATCATGTACTTTAATGGTGATAATCAATTTAATGTTGTTAATGGAGGAGTGAACAGAAGAATGAATATTCATCATGTAACAGGACCTGTGTTGGTATAGAAATAATTCAGCTATAAAGAAAGCTTTAGAATCTTGAGATGGATTTTTCTGCTTTCTTGGGTAACATAGGCAATGGTGAGAAAGTCAGGACAATGCAGCAAAAATGAACATATTAGATTCTTACATCATGAAAATGTTATTGATTCTACCCTTAGGGTTTAAACAGCATGTTCATAATCTCACTAATAAGTTTTGAATAACTTATTTCCATGCATTTACATTTCATTATTCACTAATCTTCCCTTATTCCTATGCAGCTCCCAATTCTTCTCTCCTGCTCCAAGATCTTGGATGCCAATTCCTGACATGAAATTCAGTGCAAGAGAAAGTGAGAAACATTCCTGGTGAAGGGCATATGCCCGATATGTCGACTCTCCTGCTCCTCGGATGCTGCCTGACTTGCTGTGCTTTTCCAAGCGACACACTTTTCAACGATGAAATTCAACGCAGTTACCTTTCGTACTCATTTGCTTTAAACTTATTTGGAAACTGACAGTTTCTATAACTTACATTACTATTCAACACATATGTTCTATTAGTGCTAACTTACAGGCTTCAACCATTCGTGGCTTGCATTTTTTTTTAACTGCGAAGGAGAGGCAGCCAGCTTGTGATAATAAGGGTGGACAAATTGCTGTATGGCACTATGGCAATGTCACACCAGCAGTTTAAGAATCAAAAACATTCAAGCAGCTTTCATTCAACTTCCATGTCTCAAAGTTAAAGGGAACCAATTGTTATTGTTACTAACGTTAGTCAGGAGGTACAGTCAAAGTCAGTCAATAACGCATCTGGTTCATAGTCAGGAGCTTGGTTCTACCAGAGTTCAGGGATCCATGTTCTTGTAGTATGGAGACTGGACCACAATTCAGCAGGTCATTACCACCAGTCTCGGATTACAGGTACATGAGTCAGAGTGGTGTGGCGACAACAGTCAGGACTTTCCTGCCAGTGTCAGCCTATGGATGGGCCATGGTGTAACCTGGTTTTTGGACATTAATAGTCGGGAGCTTATCAAAAAGCATTCCATGGAATCTTTGGGAAAATGAGAAGCTCATGTCTTGGGATGGGGTTCACTGAACTGCAAATCTGAGGGGATAATTATAATGCAATGGAGCAGTTCAATATAGAAAGATGGGATCTCTTGGAGCATAGGAGGGGACAGAGAGCTCTGTGGTTTGGGAGTGATAGTCAATATTACTGTGGCCTCTTCATGAAGATAGTGTATGGCCAACAAGGGCATGTTAATTCGCAAGACCTAAATCTTAGAGTAAATTAAGATTGTTAATGGTTGTATGACTGGCACAAATAGAAACCAAGGGAAAGTTGAAAGTTCATCGGACAACAAAATGGAACATTAAAGGATGGAAGAATCTTTCTATATATCAGGTGGAACCCACAAGTCACTAACAAGGACACAATGTTCATATTTTGTCTTCTTAAATTCAAACTCAACTGTGCAATCATGATATTGACAAACCATTCTTTCTGTAAGAATGAATATTCAAAATCATTGTTTCAAGCAATCATGATGGTGGAATAGTTTGCATGAATTGGCTCCTTCTTGTGTCAAGTAAGCAAATCAATTTAAATGTTAACTTAGTAAGATGTTAAGTCTGTTCTGAATTTGGCACTTCATACCTGAAACTAGAAGTTATGCTTTGGAAGTACCACAGGTGCACAGTAAACTGTAGCTTTGCCAGAACATGATTTATATCATTCAGGAGAGGCATTTTTTTTTCAGAAAGGGCTGCTATCACAGTAGATTATTACCAGAACTCCATCCCCCCAATGTAGCATTAGCAGTTCAGTTCTGCAAAATCCAGATAAGGTTATGTAGCTCAGAGCTCCTTATAGAAGCATCATATTGGCCTCCTTGCAGAACCTCCATGAAAAAACTGTGTCAGGGTATAACATGGTGATTAATGTGAAAGTTCATGATTGTCATTACTGATATGCTGTTTCATCATTCCTTGCAGATTATTGGCTCATACATCACAGTTATTGCAAGCCCTACGACTTCGATTGGCAAGTGAATGTAACATTGAAAGAGAGAGCAATTACAAGATGCACAGCCCCGAGAGAGAAAAGCAACAGATGGAGATCCTCTAAGGAAGTAGAAGAGATTTATCTGACCCTGAACCTACTGGGAGAAAGTGAGGACTCCAGATGCTGGAGATCAGAGTCAAAAAGTGTGGCGCTGGAAAATCACAGCAGATCAAGCAGCATCCAAGAAGCAGGAGAATTGATGTTTCGGACATAAGCCCTTCATCAGAAACTTACTGGTCTCACTGTCCCTGTCTACAGTTCTTGGATAGACAGTGCAGGTGGGGACAAAAGATGTCTTGGGCTATCATTGTTGAATCATGTCGCCTCTGGAGCAGGACTTGCACTTGGAAGGAATGAGTGGCATTTACATCTGAGTTTTTATGCCAACAGTTTGTTTCAAGGAGCAACTGGAGATCTGTGAAGTCTCTCCCAATTTGTGACTCACAAATGCTTTCTGGATATGTTGATATCTGCTCATTAGATTGTGCGCCTAAATCTACTCGAGATAGCATACCCACCAAATTGAAAGCCTGTGAGCTGGTGGATGAAAGTCTTGCCAATGCATTCTTTAATGACTGAGGGGCTTCTTTCTCAGAGGTGTACGTGAAGCTGAGTGCTGCTAGTGCTGGGCACTTCTTCACAGAGATTTGCTGAGTGCCACTCGTATCTGCATAAGGTAAGAGAGAGAATTGGTTATGTAAAAGCGCTAAAAGCTTCTTTAAGGTGATTGAGTTAATGCTGTTGTTAATGGGAGAGCAGTGCACCACAACACAATGAAACTCACTGTCTTGGTTGCTAATGGAGGTTGCATTTCTCCACATGAGCAGTTGCATTCTTCTCCAACAAAATCAAGCATCTTCTCTTCATATGTCTTGGGAAATCCCGATATCTGACAAATCACCAGCCCCAGCAATATTAAAACTCTCAGCAAGGGCAGTACTTCATGTTTTTTTCTATAATTACACAAAACGTAGGATGATTGTAATAGCAGTGAATGAGCGACAAGTTAGTGCTTCACCAGCTAGAGAGCTGTCTCCAGTGAGTAGCAAGTGCAGAGGACTGGGAGAGTTAGTAATTTGGAAGGATGTCTCATACCCACATCATCAAGTGGAAATGCTGCATATAATGGTGGAAGTTGTAATCTCTGAGCCTCAGTGAGAGGTGTGTGCAGAGATGAAGTAAGTGGTGGCCCTATGATTGTGCAGTAGCAATGAGAAGATACTGGCTCTTAACCATTCACCTACTTTCTGCACTGCTGTGCATTCCATTTTACCAGGGACACTTAGCTGAGCAAAGTGACTGAGTATAGTATTGTGGCCTCATTTGGTGACAACAGGAAGAAGGGTGGTCTCTTCTCCACTATCTCATCCACTAACATCTCAAAGCACTTATTCAAATGGTAAGGAACTAACTTCTCTTTCTGGGTTACTTCCTTCAGGATAACACTGGAACACAACAGTCTGAGGGGTCTTGCAGTATCTAAATTGATACATCAACATCCAAGTGGTGAGCACTTCCAACACTCCTGCTGCTCAATTTTATGAGGTGGGTGCGGTAGTTGCATAATTAATTAGGTGAAGAACAGTATATTGCATAAAATCATTGACACAGGCCATAGTGGACTAACTGTTGTTTATGTCTCTCAGCAGACGTGCAATATATTTGTAACGGATTTGTTCATAATGTCATCATCATATCATGGCATATGATGAAGTGCTATAAAGGTCACAATCTCCATCTTCCTGATGTCTGTCTTCTTGCAGCTGACAGACTCAGGGAGGCATGCTACACTGTATTCAAATTGCTTAGTTTGAGTCCTGCAACTTCCTGTGATTGTAATGTGTACCATTTTTTATTTCAAAAATATACTTTATTCATTAAATATTTTGATGGTCTGTACAGTTGGTCATGCCATACATACATAAACATTTCATTTCTTTGCATATAGAGATCAGAACTTATCATTTGTATATACAGGTCTGTACGTTTATCAATCATATATCCATATATTTAGCTGAAGCATCAGCAGAGCCCAAATGACTGTGTGGGACCCCTGTGCTTAGGCAGGCAGACGTTACACGGTGGTCTTTCCGCACCGCGCCTTGGCAGCATCTGCCCCAAGCTTCAGCACGTCCCTGAACACGTAGTCCTGGACCTTGGAATGTGCCAGTCTGCAACACTCAGTCGGGGTCAACTCCTTCAGCTGGAAGATTAGCAGGTTTTGGAAGGCCCAGAGAGCATCCTTCACCGAGTTGATGATCCTCCAGGCACAGTTGATGTTCGTCTCAGTGTGCGTCCCGGGGAACAGACCATAGAGCACAGAGACCTGCATCACGGCGCTGCTCGGGACGAACCTCGACAAACACCACTGCATTCCTCTCCAGACTTCTTCTGCGTAGGCACATTCTAGAAGGAGGTGTGTGACAGCCAAATGACTTTGACAGCCTGTTCAGGGAACCGCTCAATAGGATCCGCACTCTCCTTTTCCCGAAGGGTCTCAAGGACACTACGTGCTGACCACTTCCTGATGGATTTGTGGTCAAAGGTGTTTTTCTTCATAAACTTCTCCATGAAGGACAGGTGATACAGAACGGTCCAACTACTCGGAGCATTCCGCGGCAGCGAGGCCAGGTACATCCTTCGCAACATCGGGGACAGGTAGAACCTCAGTACGTAGTGACACTTGGTGTTTGCGTACCGGGGATCCACGCACAGCTTGATGCAGCCACACACAAAGGTGGCCATCAGGGTGAGGGTGGCATTGAGTGTATTTTTTCCCCTGTTGCCCAGCTCTTTATACATCAAGTCTCTTCGGACCCAGTCCATCTTTGATCTCCATATAAACTGGAAGATGGCCCGGGTGACTGCAGCGGCACAGGTTCTGGGAATAGGCCAGACCTGTGCCACGTATAGCAGCAATGACAGTGCCTCACACTTGATGACCAGGTTTTTTCTCGTGATGGAGAGCGACCGTAGCTTCCATCTGCCCAGTTTCTGCCTCACTTTGCTGATATGCTCCTCCCAAGATTTGGTACACACCCCAGCCCCCCCCGAAGCAAATACGCAACACCTTCAGGTGGTCGGTCCTGACGGTGAAGGGGATCGAGGATTGGTCAGCCCAGTTCCCGAAGAACATGACCTCGCTCTTGCCTCCGTTTACCTTGGCCCCCGAGGCCTGTTCGAATTGGTCACATATGCACATGAGTCTCTGCACGGACAGCTGATCCAAGCAGAAAACGGCGACGTCATCCATGTACAGGGAGGCCTTAACCTGCAGGCCCCCGCTGCCAGGAATAGTCACCCCTCTCAGGGTCGCATCCTTCCTGATGGACTCGGCAAATGGCTCTATGCAACACACAAACAAGGCAGGCGAGAGAGGGCAGCCCTGCCTGACTCCAGATCTGACTGGGAAGCTATCTGATTCCCACCCATTGATGGAGACTGCACTGACAATGTTGGTGTAAAGCAGTCTGATCCAATTGCAAATTCCCTCCCCAAAGCCCATTTTGGAGAGAACATCTCTCATATACATGTGTGATATCCTGTCAAAGGCTTTCTCCTGGTCCAGGCTGATGAGGCAGGTGTCTAACCCTCTGTCCTGCACGTAGGCAATCGTATCCCTGAGGAGTGCAAGACTCTCAGCGATCTTCCTGCCCGGTACAGCACAGGTTTGGTCAGGGTGAATCACCAACTCCAGAGCAGACCTGACCCGGTTGGCGATTACCTTTGACAAAATTTTGTAATCTGCATTCAATAGTGAGATTGGTCTCCAATTTCTGAGTTCCTCCCTCTCTCCCTTCCGCTTGTAGATGAGGGTGAAGATGCCTTTCCTCATGGGTTTACTCATGGTACCTGCCAGAAGCATACTGACATACACCTCCAGCAGGTCCTGGCCAATCAAGTCCCACAGAGCAGGATAGAGCTTGACCGGTAAGCCGTCACTTCCGGGAGTTTTGTTCTTTTCGAAGGACTCGAGGGCCTTGGTCAGCTCATCCAGAGATAGCGGCTGGTCCAGCCTCTCCCGTGTTCTGTCATCTAGGACCTCCGTGATAGAGGACAGGAACAATTGGGAGGCAGCGCTGTAGGTCGGATTGTAATGTATACATGTACATACCAGGTGCTGTAAAATTAGTCGCATTCTTCTGTTCAACATGACCCAAATCTCGTCCTTACATATCAGGAGCTAACAAAAGTATCACGTTGTGATACAGTCAGGTGAGCAGAATTTCACACCACATTACATCAAGGTGACATATCATTTCAAGATCTGCTATGAATTTCCGACATTGACAAAATTAAAATGAGAAAATTCAGCCCTTTACTTCTTTATATAATTAACTATGCGTTTGATGCTGAAAATGGATTCTGCCTCAGATCTAACTGCAGTAAATATCAACCTCCTGCAGCTGTCATCTATTCCACTGACAACAACATGTTACCACTGTCACACTGGCCTCACACTGATCCATTATCAAAGATGTTAGTCAGTGATTATCATGGTATATTGTTTAAGTAATTGTGTGACTAAAGAGACACTGGTTGGTTAACAACAGAGCAAAGGTGTTCACAAAGAAAAACTGCTGGATTAGGAATTGTTCAGTGAGTAGCTATTTGAAAAATTAGATTCAGCAGTGAAAGTTATTCTGCAAGCTATCTGATATGACGGCAGAACCAACTGGGAACATTATGTTTTCAAATTCATTATGTATAATTGATTAATTGACTGACATGCAAATAACAAGAAGAAAGAAATTAGGTCTTCATCCCAATTAGTTAGTAGCTGTCTCAATCATGTGAAAAAGTACTATATGTGATTGAGTTTGGTTTTAATTAAATAGAGTATATGAAATGTCAACATGAGTTGACATAAGTCAACAACTCTCTGGGTCTAAATTACAATGGACAGATTGTGAATAGTGTTGTTGTAGCATCTTTTCAGCTTTATTTAACAATCAGCTATCCTAAAGGAAAAGAATTTTCAACCTGCTCACAAAAAATTCCTGAATTTCAGACAGAGCAGTTGTGCTGCCTTATTGAAACAAGTATCTAGAGGCCTAAATTATTTTCTGGTTTGAATGAAACAGATGAGCAGCAGACATTAAATGGACACACTGCTGTAGCTTCGAGGAGAAAGTGAGGACTGCAGATGCTGGAGATCAGAGCTGAAAATGTGTTGCTGGAAAAGCACAGCAGGTCAGGCAGCATCCAAGGAGCAGGAGAATCGACGTTTCGGGCATGAGCCCTTCTTCAGGAATGAGGAAAGTGTGTCCAGCAGGCTAAGATAAAAAGTAGGGAGGAGGGACTTGGGGGAGGGGCGTTGGAGATGTGATAGGTGAAGGAGGTCAAGGTAAGGGTGATAGGCCGGAGTGGGGGTGGGGGCGAAGAGGTCAGGAAGAAGATTGCAGGTTAGGAAGGCGGTGCTGAGTTCGATGGATTTGACTGAGACAAGGTGGGGGGAGGGGAAATGAGGAAAGTGGAGAAATCTGAGTTCATCCCTTGTGGTTGGAGGGTTCGTAGGCGGAAGATGAGGCGCTCTTCCTCCAACCATCGTGTTGCTATGGTCTGGCGATGGAGAGTCCAAGGACATGCATGTCCTTGTGGAGTGGGAGTTGAAGTGTTGAGCCACGGGGTGGTTGGGTTGGTTGGTCCGGGTATCCCAGAGGTGTTCTCTGTAGCTGTAGCTGTAGCTGTACACTGCTGTAGCTTGCCAGTTACTAGAAGGCAGAAAAGGCTTCTAGTACTTTTTTGAGCTAACATCTGGTCTCTGCTTGGGACCAGGTTGGAGCAATCTCAGTAACTGGCAAAGAAAGGAAAGCAGTGCACCAATTGGAGCCACAAAAATAAAAAAAACAGATTTGTCTATCTTTTCTGGATATGCTGTGAATCCATCATTGCCAGGATCTGATATTCCTTGTTAACCAGACTGCCAACTTACCCTGCCAACTTCAGCTATTTCCAGCAGCCTTTGCTCCTGCACCACTTTTCGGCTTCCCTCTACTTTAACACTAAATTGGAGAACCTACTTACATCCACACACAGGTTAGCTTTCTTACACAGCAAAACTTTTCTTCATGCTTCAAAAGCTGTGTTTTCAATAAGGAGGTCTCTTCACTTAAGTTATTTTGACTGCTGCTCTTTACCAGTAAATTGGAAAGTCGGATGCTAGTTCTTTAAAAAAATGTAGACACATAGCTTTTGCTTGATAGAATTTAAACTTTAAGGAAAAATAGGGTATGTGTGGATTCTGGATGTTTAATTTGCAAATCTACACTCAGAAATGAATGCAATTACTTTACTGAATGCTTTCAAGTCCAGGCATGTCATCTAGCTGATCTTTAGTGAGGTTTCTGAGTATTTGCCACTGAGAACTTGGATTCCTTTATAAGAACACACTGCTGCTTACCATTGTGCTACCATCATGATCTGCATTTGCGATATGGACATTTGCCTCCTGCATGGTAAGCTTACTTATTTTAACTCTCATAACATAAGAACTAGACAGGAGTCATGTAGTACTGAAAGATTCAATTGACATTTATTACAGCTCCTGGTATATACATATAATACAGTCACAGGCACATCAGTTATAGCAATGTAATGCACATGCTAGAGATCTGAAATTAAAACAGAGAGTACCTGATAAATTTAGTAGGTTTGGCAGCAAGGGTGAAGACAGAACATTTCAAGCCCAATGTGTCTCTTCTTTGAAACTTCAGACAGGCACCTCACTGTCTGGGCTAATGTTAAATTATTCGGATTACAAATAGTAGCAAGCTTCCACTGGCTTATCATGTTTTAAGTGCCCTGAGTTGGTGTGGAGATGGAGACCTTGATCCCCTCAGATCCCAGGCTATGATATGTTGATGATACCATCACCCTCTCGTTTCTGCATAATAAACTGCAGACAAACTGTGAGATGTAACACAACAGGTTCTCTGCCAATTAAATATATCTACTTTGGATTACTCTTTCTCTCTTTGCATAATTAATCTAAACCTTAAAATGATATGATTACCATCCTCTAAATGTTCCACTGCTGTCAGGTGCAGGACTTCACCCACCTCATTTCCACAATCAGATCCAAATACCTGGTTCATCAATGAACCAGAAACATATTGATCGCAAGTATTTTCCTGAACATGCTTCAGAAACCTTTTCCCCTCTCAGGCTTTAACAATATTATTATCCTAGTCTAAGGATAATTGAATGTGCCTAATATGACACACCGAAAGCAGTGTATTTCTGCAGTTTCCTTCTAAATATGATTCTCGATCTCTTTCCCAGTAGTTGGTGGCCTGTAGAATATCCCCAGTAGCATAAGAGAAACCTGCTCTAATTAAATAGAGTATATCTTTGAACTCTCTGAGGTACTTTCTCTCTCCAAAATAATAATAATATTCTCTTTAAATCAATACACCACTTCTCTAGATTTCTTTTCTTTTTTTTATCTTTTCTAAATATGCTCTATCCTGGAATATTTAGTGCCCTATTTTGTCCTTTTCTGATAAAATCAAAGTACTGCAGATGCTGCAATTCTGAAAGTGCTGGAGAAACTCAGCACATCTAGAAGCATCTGAGCAGAATATTATTATGACCCAAAGACAGACAGCAGAATCAAACCAGCTACCCTACATTCACAATGTAGCAAGAGGGTTTTCTTGTGGTACAGTGGTAGTTTCCCTAACCCTGAACTGAGAGACCCAGGTTCAAGTTCCATCTGATCCAGAGGCGTGTAATAACATATCTGATTAGAAAAATAGATCCCAACACAGTAAAATTGAAATACATAATGGCCCTCAAAATCGACCCAAATGGTTCCTAACCAGGATTTTTTAAAAAACTGGCATCAGATTTTGTGAACACCCAATACCAGACACCAAATAAATAAAAGATTTAACAATTTGTTAATAACACAGAAGCTTTAGCAGAGCAAAGTTAAACCACAAGTAAGTCTAATTAATAACTTAAATCCAAACCTCTAATTCTCGCCCGAACCCTCATACAAAGACAGACAGATAAACAGACACAATTAAGGAATAAATCCAAAAGAGTGTTATAACTGGCCAGTTCAGCTAAACAAACTCCACAATCTGTAAAATCACTGGCACATAGGATTACATCTTGTGTGGTTTCTGATGACACTGACAAAATGCAAACATCTTCTCAGAGGCTCAGAGGAAACATTCATTTAATTCTGACAGCTGAAATTCTATTCTCTGAACTTTCAATAAGCTGATTATGAGAGGATAATCAGGTAGCAATCAAACCAACCTGTAGCTCTCTCAGGCATAATCCTTCTGACTTAAAATACAGTTCAAAAACCAATTCAAACTTTGACCTGTCTTTGTTGGACAGGTTGTCTCCCTATGAGGTCCCAATTGACATTCAACATCCGCCATCTGTTTGAACAAAATGTCTCTTTGGAGTTTAAACATCTATAGAGCACTTTTTTTTAACAAAAACAACCTGCAATTAACTTTTAGGCCTGGCCTTAAGCAGCTTGTCGGTTCAGCTCTTTTTGTAAATAAGCTGCTATTCACAGTCTTAAAGTTGCTTTCAGCTCTCAGTTCAGGTCATAGATCCAAACCAAAAATGATTTTTTAAAAGATAAAAGTCACAGGAAGTCGAACAAACAGTTAATAATTTGAGTTGAATACGACCATTTTTCAGAAATGTTATGATGCTAACTGAATGGAAGTAAAAATGTGATGTGTTTTATGCTCTTTAAAGCAGAGGGGGAGCAGGTGAGGGAGGGAAAATCAAAGCGGAAAGCTCGGGATAGGATAGAGGACAGGAGAGATGAATGTAAATACATTAGGTTCACTAAACTGATGGGAATTATTGACAAACTTGTTATGGCTTCTGAGTTTTCATATACCAGGATGTCAATAAGCAACGTAATTGTTATTGTCCCTCTTTATATCAATGATTTTGTACAAATAACTGGGAAAAAATAATTTATTGCTTTATTGAATGGACTAAGTGGGTTAATTAAACTAGTGTATGTTTCTATTCTCTGTAATTGGTTGAACTTTTATTCCCATAAGTTAAAGAACAATATATGGACAAAAAAGGGTTATCATTCATTTACATATTAGCACTTTGGTTGCATTAAAACTCCATATTATCATCTTGTAATTTTGCTGACAAAACCTATACCAGCAGCAGATAGCTATTTGTCTATTTTAGTATGTCAATATTTACATAATAACAATTAGAAACAGGAATATCTTGATGGCAGGAGGACGGACAGATTGATATATTTCCTAAGGCTGCAATGTTCGGCCAAAGCTTCTCAATATAGAAGATATTTAACACAAGAGTCAAACAAAGTCACAAGGAATCAATACGCAAGGTCTTTGATCCCTGGGTGGCTCCTTTTCTGTGTCTTAGGTTGCATTAAGTTTGTTTCACTGTATAAGGAGTATTTGACTGCAACAATACCTTGTGGTGGTTGTCTTGATTTAAATCACAGCTTGAACAGCATTGCAGAGTAGGCAAAGGATGGTGACAAGTTTCAAAGAACAGCCAAATTTGAGAAGAATGCTCAGTACATTTGCAGTGTTGACAGAGTAAAAGGCTTTTTGATGAGGTCCACAAATGCCATGTACAGTGGTTGCTACATTTTCATTGAATTTACAGTACAATGCAGAGCAAGTTTGTAGTGCCTCTCAATGGCCAAAAACCTATTGTGACTCTGAAATCAATTTTTAGATCCTAAAAAGAAGTGGTTGAGAAGGATCTTTGTAATGATCTTCCTTATGCAGACAGCAAGGTGATTCCTCTGTAGTTACTGCAATTAGAATGTTTCTTTTCTTGGAATGGCGATGATCAAAGCCATTCCTGATGTTCTGTGAGATGGTCATCTCTTCTCAGATGAGGTATAATAAAAGAAATGAAAGAAGAGCAGTAGACCATTCAACGCATTGAGCATGCCCAATCTTTCTAAATCATGGCTAACCAATGTCACATCCCCAAACTATGTTGTGTCCAGAAACCTACTGTTTTCTGTCATTGTAATGATGCTGCTCCTTTAATAAGGTTATGGTATCCTTGGTTTTTTTCTTCAGAGAAGTCATAAAAGACACAGATTCTGAAAAGTCTGGGCTTGAAGGGTTTTGGGACCAATTTGATTATAGCTAACAGGTACTGCCTCAGGCTAAAGGCTTTTACGTTTCCAAAAACTCTTGTACAATGAAAGGGGAGTGGTCAGTTCTCCCAGTTCAGCTTTACTCTGGTTTGATTTGGCCTTGGCAGTCTAGTTGTTCACTCAAAGCAGTCAGGTAGTTTTTGAGGCTGCTGGTCCAAGAAAAAGCTACATGGAAGAGGGTGTTCCATGCTGCCACGTCTCTCTTTGACACCTCTCCTGTAAGACCCTGTGTTTGATTTTACCTTTTGTGCCAAACGGTATTTATGGAGATTGTTGCATTTGGAACAGCATCATTAATTGGGGATAGTCTGTGGAGTTTTCGGATAGGTTAGGGTATTCTGTTCTTTTTTGTTTGGGTTTCATTTGGTAATCTTGTAAATAAATTCTGTTTTGTTTGAAACTAAGTGGTTTGACAGCTGCATCTCTTCTGGGATATTCACTCTACACCTGCTTATAACAATTAGCAAAGTTAGGGTCTGGGCTACTTCCTTGAAATGTTTTGAGGGGGTCTGGCCTGGTCCATAAAAAATTGAAGGACTCTTTGCGGGGTTTGTTCTATAGTTCCAGATGGGATTAGGGCTGTTAAACCCGAAGTGGTAAGTGTTAGTGTCTTTTATTCCAGGTGTTGAATTCAGTTGGTTTAAGCAGTGCTTGGGAAGGCAATGGATTTTTCAGTCACCTAGAGTTTTCTGGGGGTGAAAGAAGTGATTTTGGGGATTTTGCAAAAGGTGAATAAGGCCAAGATGCTGGAATTAGCAGACAAATTGGGATTGGAGCTGCCTCCTTCCATAAGGAAAGGGGAGATAATTACAATAATAGCTCAGCATTTAAATTTGCTGGAAATGCCATCAGAATCTTTAGAAATGGCTAAAATGCAATTAAAATGAAGCAGCTTAAGGTGGAGGCAAAAGACAAGGAAAGGACAACAGAAACAAAACAGTTTGAATTACAATTAAAAGCAGAGGAAAGAGAAAAAGAACGAATCACTTTAGCAGAACAAAAAGAGAGAGAAGAAATGAAGAAAGTGATGGAGCTTGAACTTCAGAAATCAGCACTTAGACAGGAAAGTCAGCTTAAAAGGGCGGAGATGGAGGCCGAAGGTAAGCTTATTGAGGAAAAGAGTGAGGCTGAACAAACCCGAGGGAGCCAAAGGTCTGGTGAGAAACCATTTAAATATATTCAAGCATTGCCTAAATTTGATAAGAAGGATGTGAAAGTCTTTTTCATCTCATTTGAAAAGATGGCTAAACAAGTGTGAAGGCCAGTGACCATGTGCGTTTTGTTGATCCAAACAAAACTTGTAGGTAGAGTCAGTGAGGTATTTGCAGCACTATCAGAGGAGGTAACTGAGGTGTATGAGGAGATGAAGAAAGCCACCTTAAGTGCATATGTGCTTGTGCCAGAAGCCTACAGACAACATTTCAGGAATCAAAGGAGGGACCCTAGACAAACCTACATTGAATTTGAAAGGATGAAACAAAGTAATGGCATTAAAAATAGAGCAAACCTATGATGCTTCATTCAATCTTATCCTAGTGGTAGTTCATGCGCCACTCGCAACGCCACCTTTCTATAACCCACAGGCAATATGACTTGATGAAATTCTGCCCATTTCCCATCTGCCTGACTATGTGATGGTCTCCATTACCTCATTAAGACATCATTTTTAAGACAAAAGCATTCAGGGATGCAGTCAGATTATTTTTCTTATTTAAGGTGACTATCGAAGCAAGTGATGTAGGTGTCAGCACTGTGTTCTTGCAGAAAGATGATGAGAAGATAGAAAGACCTATTGGGTATTTCTCCAGAAAACTGAAATTCATCAGCAGAAATATTTAACAGTAGAGAAGGAGACTTTGAGCTTGGTGTTGGCTTTACTACATTTCAATGTTTATGTTACCAGTAATGTATCTGAAACAATCATATACACTAATCATAACCCATTGAAGTTTCTGGAGAAATTTAAGGACAAAAATGTCAGACAGTTTAGATGGAGCTTGTTATTACAGGCATTCAATTTGAAAACTGCACATATGGCAGGATGACAAAACATGATTGCTGACACATAGTTGAGACTTGAGTGAGAAACAGAGGCATTCAGTAGCAGGCGTAAGACAGACTGAAACAGAATGTAGTAATGCATGTTTGCATGATTATTGTCAATGTAATGTATATAGGTGTTGTAGAGTACTAACAGTTTGAGATTAAGAGGTTTTAAAATGAGGCTACCTTTGAATATTGATGGTTCATTTTTTTAAGGGGGGAGGTGTGATGATGCTACTCCTTTATGATGTCCTTGGCTTCTTTTTCAGGAATTTGTAAAAGCGCAGGTTCCAAAAAGTCTGGGGTTAAAATGTTTTAGGGCCAATTTGATTATAGCTAACAGTGCCTCAGGCAAAAGGCTTTTAAGTTCTCCCAGCGCAGTTCTTCTCTGGTTTGATTTGGTTTTGGCAGTCCAGCTATTCACTGAAAGCAGTCAGGCAGTGTTGAGACTGCTGATCCAAGAAACAACTGTATGGAAGAGATTGTTTCATGCTGACATCTGTGTTTGATTTTACCTTTTGTAACAAGGTGTTTATTGGGATTGTTGCAAGTATTTGGAACAGCATCATCAAGTGGGAATAGTCTGATGGGTTTTCAGATATATTAAGGTATTCAGTATTCTGTTCTTTTTTGTTTGCGTTTCATTCGATAATTTTGTAAGTAAATTCTGTTTTGTTTGGAATTAACAGGTTTGACCAGCTGCATCTCTCCTGGGATATCCACTCTACACCTGCTTACAACAACTAGCAAAGTTAGGATATGAACTACTTTCCTGAAATGTTTTGAGGGGGTCTGGCCTGGTCCATAACAGTCATGAACATGCTTAATATTTGAGTTTCCACGGGCTTTTGGGTACAGAATTCCAAATATTTACAATCAACTGAGTGAAGAAATTCTTCTTCAACTCACTCGTTAATGACCTAGCCTCTTATCTTGAGACAATGTGCACCAGTTGTAGGGTTCACAGCCAGGGAAGCAAACTATCTAAATCAAGCCTATCATTTCCTATAAGAATTTAGTAAGTTTCAATGATATCATTTTGAATTCTTCAAAACTCTAGAGAATAGTGATTAATTTCCTGAATCTTTACTCATAAAACAATGCCAGGGATTAACTTAGCAAACCTCCATTGTACCCATGATGACAAGTACACTTTCCTTTGATAAGGAAACCAAAAGTTTACAAAATGCTCCAGGTGATGTATAACAAAGAGTCGAGATGAATGCAGCAAGACATCTTTATGTTTGGACTGAACTCCCCTTGAAATGAAATATCAATCGTTTTGAAATGCATTGCCAATGCCCTTGAAATGAATACAATCTCCTTCAAATGAATACCAACATATGAGGCTATGCAATAATGTCATTGGGAGGCTTACTGATGATGTTACCCAGTATGGTGATGAAACGTCTGCAAACAAACCTTCCAGCTCAGCGAGCAAGCCTACATCCAAATGTCAAGAATGTATCTTTACTGTGTTTCAGAATTTAGACTGGGATTCTATTTTCTCCAGCAAACTACGATTGAATTTCATTCCAGAATAGGGTCAAATGTGACATTGAGGAATGGAACTCAGGCCCAAACACAGTCTTAGCTGAGGAGTTCTGCAAAATGATTTTTCTAGTGAGTACCAGACAGCCTCCCTATCCTTAATGAGCTCCAGTGCATATTTGGCACTGAGCAATGTGGACTCTCAAGTGATTGGGACATAGATCATGTTGACAATGCTGAAGAAGCTGTTTATGTTGTTGCTATCCATAAGATGTTGGATTTCCTGTGCTATTTTTAATGTTTTACACCTCATAGGGTTATAAGCTATACTGCTGGCTTTGGGCATTTGTAAGACTGCTGAGTTTCTCTTGTGCTATGAAATTTTGTAAAATTTTATCTGCACAACTTTAGTCTGTGAAGACTTTGCCTATATGTTCAATTACTTTGGCCATTTTTATCAAATCAGTCACAATTGCTTTATCTCAATGAAGACAGGGATCAAAAATATCTGTGTTGCGCCAACCCTCTTCTACATCTTCCTGTGGCAATACTGCCCATCACCTTATTACAATCACTGGATTTTTATGCCTTAAGCTGTTTCTTCTAATTTAAGGTCAAATTGAGTTCTTTGGAGAGGGGAATGTGACCTCCTAGGAAAGCTGGAGACAAGTTCAAGTTACTTTGTTGCCTCGGGGACACTTGCCCAAGTCAAACCTGTGAAAAGGAAGGTGCAAGTTTTAACACCTGGACATTGAGTAGGAGGCAGCTATTTTGGCTGTTGACATACTCTCAAACCTGCACAGCTAATCAGAAAAAGAGATCTGGGGAAGTAGACCCATAACAGGTGCTGCCATGCTGGTAAAAAAGACATGTTTCAGGTTCGTCATCAAATAGAGGATGGATAAGGATGGATCTCTGTTCAAAACAAAAGTAAGCTTGTACAGAGGAAAAGGCCAAAAAAAAGTTGCCAGAATTGTTTTCCTATTGGAAGTGCACTCAGAAGATTGGGTGAAGAGGAATACTCAAAAGAGTACTCAAAGATTCATTCTGACGAGACGGGAGTAGGTGGTCCTGACTAAAACTGGAGCATGGCGATTTCAAACTCAAGATTATATTTCTGTTGAGTGTGTGCAATGTATAAATTCCATGTGGAGTTTTCAGTCATTAAGAAGCTAATGAGGAATAACTTTATTTCCAGAATTTTGTATTTGTTATCTACCAAGTAATGTTTATCTATTTTTGATGTTAGTTTGTCTGTTATAGTAAAAGTTTTAAAACATAAAATCCTGTGTGATCTTTTTCTTCGTTTGTTGGAAAATTCATATCTTTCTTTTAAAAATTATAAGCTTCAACGGAAATTATAGCATTTTCCTCCAAACTACACACAGTGTGAAAATAAAGTACAGAAGGGGCGGCATGGTGGCTCAGTGGTTAGCACTGCTGCCTCACAGCGCCAGGGACTCAGGTTCAATTCCGGCCTCGGGCAACTGTCTGTGTGGAGTTTGCACATTCTCCCTGTGTCCGCGTGGGTTTGCTCTGGTTTCCTCCACAGTCACAAAGATGTGCAGCTTAGGTCAATTGGCCATGCTAAATTCCCTATAGGGATGTGCAGGCCAGGTGCATTAGTCACAGTCAAATATATAGGATAGGAGAATGGGTTTGGGTGGGTTACTCTCCGGAGGGTTGTTGGGCTAAAGGGCCTGTTTCCACACTGTAGGGATTCTAATTCTAAGAAATGGGCAACTGTTTAACCGACATTGCCTTCATTCCAAAACCAGGGTTGTCTCATCTTCAGTCATAGAGTCATAGAGATGTACAGCATGGAAACAGACCCTTCGGTTCAACACATCCATGCCAACCAGATATCCCAACCCAATCTAGTCCCACCTACCAGCACCCGGCCCATATCCCTCCAAACCCTTCCTATTCATATACCCATCCGAATGACTCTTAAATGTTGCAATTGTACTAGCCTCCACCACTTCCTCTGGAAGCTCATTCCATACACACACTACCCTCTGTGTGAAAACATTGCCCCTTAAGTCTCTTTTATATCTTCCCCTCGCACCCTAAATCTATGCCCTCTAGTTCTGGACTCACAGATCCCAGGGAAAAGACTTTGTTTATTTATGCCCCTCATAATTTTGTAAACCTCTATAAGGTCACCCCTCAGCTCCAACGCTCCAGGGAAAACAGCCCCAGCCTATTCAGCCTTTCCCTTTAGCTCAAATCCTCCAACCCTGGCAACATCCTTGTAAATCTTTTCTGAACCCTTTCAAGTTTCACAACATCTTTCCAATAGGAAGGAGACCAGAATTGCACGCAATATTCCAACAGTGGCCTAATCAATGACCGGTACAGCTGCAACATGACCTCATGAGTCCTGTTCTCAATACTCTGACCAATAAAGGAAAGCATATCAAACGCCTTCTTCACTATCCTATCTACCTGCGACTCCACTTTCAAGGAGCTATGAACCTGCACTCCAAGGTGTCTTTGTTCAGCAACACACCCTACGACCTTACCATTAAGTGTATAAGTCCTGCTAAGATTTGGCTTTCCCAAAATGCAGCACCTCGCATTTATCTGAATTAAACTCCATCTGCCACTTCTCAGCCAATTGGCCCATGTGATCAAGATCCTGTTGTAGTCTGAGGTAACCTTCTTTGCTGTCCACCACACCTCCAATTTTGGTGTCATCTGCAAACTTATTAACCATACCTCTTATGCTCTTATATAAATGACAAAAAGTAGACGACCCAGCACCGATCCTTGTGGCATTCCACTAGTAACAGGCGTCCACTCTGAAAAACAATCCTCCTCCACCACCCTCTATGTTCTACCTTTGAGCCAGTTCTGTATCCAAATGGCTAGTTCTCCCTGTATTCCATGGATCTAATCTTGTAACCAATCTCCCATGGGGAACCTTGTCGAATGCCTTGTCCATACAAATCACATCCACCACTCTGTCTTCATCAAACCTCTTTGTTACTTCTTCAAAAAACTCAATCAAGTTTGCGAGCCATGACTTCCCACGTACAAAACCATGTTGACATCCCTAATCAGTCCTTAGCTTTCCAAATACATGTCAATCCTGTCCCTCAAGATTCCCTCCAACAATTTTCCCACATCTGTGTCAGGCTCATTGGTCTATAGTTCCCTGACTTTTCCTTACCACCTTTCTTAAATAGTGGCACAACATTAGCCAATCTCCAGTCTTCCGGCACCTCACCTGTGACAATCGATGATGTAAATATGTCAGCAAGGGACCCAGTCTCTCCTTTTCTATCACTATTTTAAAACTAATAGAATTATGGTCGCTGGCCCTAAAGTGCTCCCCCACTGAGATCTCAGTCACCTGTTCTGCCTTATTTCCCAAGAGTAGGTCAAGTTTTGCACCTTCTCTAGTCGGTACATCCACATACTGACTCAGAAAATTTTCTTGTATACACTTAAAAAAAGTCCTCTCCATCAAAACCCTTAACACTATTGTAATCCCAGTCTATGTTTGGAAAGTTAAAATCAACTAGGTAAAAGCAATGACTGCAGATACTGGAACTCGATCTCCTACCATAACCGCACTATTATTCTTACAAATAACTGAGATCTCCTTACAAATTTGTTTCTCAATTTCCCGCTGACAATTGGGGGATGTATAACACATTCGCAATAAGGTGTTATCCATTTTTTATTTTCAGTTCCTTTCAAATATTCGCAGAAATATCTTCTCTAAACGCAGCCATAATTTTATCCCTTATTTTATGAAGATGTATGTGTACCTTTAAGAGAGTTAAAAACAGCAGAACTACCAGACACAACACAAAGTGTTCTCAATAAGACAACAATGTATATAACATTGGGGTGAACAACTCGAGTAGTTAGTTGCCTGGAGACAAAAAAAAAACAAATTTGAATTTGGCCAATCAGTTTAAATTATACCCCGATAAAAATACCAATTTTTCAATCAAGTTTGAATTGAGTATATTGACAATCGTAAAAGCCAATGACACAACCCCATGCTTTGGGGTATAAGACCAGGAGAAATTAAACAGTTGAGAGGAGAACTGCCAAGCTTAACATGTACCAGGCTGCTTGAAAAAACATTTTTCTTAAAAGTACCTTTTTGATCAGTAACCTGTGATGCAGAAATTCCTAACAAGGAGAAAAAAAGGCACAGAAGATCTGAAGACAAGATTCTACAGCTGCCTGGTTTTGAGATAAGAAGTGTTGTTTTGTAAATCTTAATTGTGAGTTTTATCAGACTAGTATTATAGAAGGAAAGGTAAAAAGGTTAGAGAAAGAAATTGTAAATAGTGGTTAGTTAACTATTCTGTTATACTTTAAGAGATATAGTTGTTAAATCTACTTTAAATAGTCCTTGGCCACTCAGAACTTTACAGATTACTCCATGGGATAAATCTTTTCTGTGTTGCTGCTTTTAAATTAAGCAGGAGAGTTTACACCATGTCATAACACTTATCAAAAATGCTACTCCCCCTCCTCTCATGCCTCTCCCCTTTCAATCCTTCCTATAACATTTGTATCCTGGAACATTAAGCTGCCAGTCCTGTCCATCCTTGAGCAATGTCTCTGGAATTGCTATGATATCCTAGTTCCGTGTTTCTAACCATACTCTGAGTTCATCTGCCTTCTCTCTTGCATTGAAATAAATGCAGTTTAATTTATCATTCCTACATTGTTCCCTGCTTTTTTCCTGCCTGCCTTGACTATTTGACTTGCTCTTTTTCCAAACTGTCCTGATCTCAGATTGATCTGATTTTTCAACATTTCCCTGGTCTCGGTCTCTTCTCTTACTCTCCATCTCCCCCCACCCCACTGCTTCACCATACTTTAATTTAATCCTCCCAAGCAGCTCTAGCAAATCTTCCTGCCAGTATATTATCCCCTTCCAATTCAGGAGCAATCCATTTTTCTTGTGCAGGTCACTTCTACCCTGGAATTGATCCAAAAATGTGAATCCCTCTCCCCTAAAACCAGCTCCTCAGCCCATGCATTCATCTACTCTTCCTCCTATTCCTACCCTCACTAGCTCACAGCACCTGGAGTTATCCAGATATTACTATCCTTGAGGATCTCCTTTTTATATTCCTGCCAAACTTTCTATAGTCTCCATTCAGAATCTCATCCTTTTCACTTCCTATGTCATTAATTCCAATGTGCACACCAACGTCCTGCTGGTCCCTCTCCCCTTTGAGAACATTCTGCACCCTCTCTGAGATATCCTTGATCCTGGCACCAGGGAGGCAACACACCATTCTGATTTTTCACTGGCTGCAGAAATGTCTGTCTGTGCCTCTGACTAGAGAGTCCCCTATTACAATTGATTGCTTGGAACCTGATATACCCCTCATTATATTAAAGCCATTCTCGATACCAGAAACCTGGCTGTTCATGATACATTTCCCTGAGAGTCCATCACCCCCAACATTTTCCAAAACAATATACTTGTTTGAGATGGGGATAGCCACAGGATACTCCTGCACCACCTACTTCCCACTGGAGTTAAGCCATCTACCTGACTGTATCAGCAGCTTTTCTCCCTTCCTATAACTGCCATCCATCACACCCCCTAGCTCCTGTAAATTCCTCATTGCCTCCAACCTCCACCCTAACTGATCCATGTGATCTGATAGGATTTGTAACTAAAGACACTTCCTGCAGACATAATCAGCAGTAACATGGAAACTCCCCAAACTCCCACCTCCAACAGGAATAGCACATCACCCTACTAATACCATCTTTGTTTCTTCACAATCTTGTTAGTTTTTTTTATCACAGTCCTCTCTTTTTTTTTTCTGTGTGCTTACTGCATCTCTCTCCTGAACCTCTGTATTCAACTTGCTCCTCAACTGCATCTACTGCCTGACACCTGTCATAAGCACATCTTCCTTAACTCAAATTCTATTTTCTTTGTCATCAAGGGAGCTCTGGAGCTTTTGCACTATTTTCCCCATTTGATGGAATATATCTGGACTTTCCTCAAACCATCTCATCTTTGAAGGTAGCACCTTGTCTGATTTTTCCCACCAACCTTTTGTTCCAGTTTCAGGTGTTCTGAGAAAGGGTCACTAGATTCAAAACTTTAACTCTGTTTTCTCTCCACAGATGCTGCTAAACTTGCTGACTTTCTCCAGAAAATTGTGTGTTTTACCTCCAGTCTGTCTGGCCCAACTCTGCTCTTGCCTACTCTCCACCAATTGATTATCCTTACTCTGCATTGACCAGTGTCATTTTTCACCATCTACACTTTACTGTACAATGATCATTGAACATATTGACCATCACATAAATAAGAACCAAGTTTAGTGGTACCCTGTTTCTGTTGGACCTGACACATACTGTTGTATGGAACTCTCCTGAATGCAACCTCGGAACCACCTGTCATCACTGCCCGACAACACCACTATCCCTGTCTATATATAGGTAATTTAAGTCCCTCACTATTAAATATGACATTTATTATTATCTACAAATTCCTTACAGATTTATTCTTCTATTATTCCAGCCAAATAGTGGTCTATGGATTAAACTGATTAACATTATTGCACACTGCTTTGTCTTACCTCCAAGCAAATCGAGTCTGCTCTTGAACCCTGTGAAACATCCGTGTTCTCTCACGTTCCAGTACTCGCCTTACCCAATAACTTGACTCCTCTGCCTGTTTTTCTTTTCATACTTGTTTTCCTGAACCCTTCATAACCAGGAAGATTTAAAACCCAAACATTAAGCCAGATCTCTATTATCACCACAACATCATAACCCCACATGGCAGTCTTTGACTGTATTGCATCTATTTTATGAACTATTTTGTGTATTCACATACATTCAGAGTAACCTTAATTTAGACTTCATTCTTTTTTTTACCCTTACTTTGATGTTGCATATTCATTTATTGTTCTTTATGTTAGTATTATTTACCCCTCCTGGCATTTTGTGCACCCTAAATCACTTTCTAAAGTTCCCTCCTCATTCCAATAACTCTGTTGAGATAGTTTAAGCAGCACTAGCAAAAAGGAACTCAGTCTGGCTCTGGTAAGATACAACCCATCTGACTTGTACAGGTGCAATTTCACTCAAAGCTTGCTCCAATGTTCCAGAAATTCAAAGGCTTCTATCCTGAACTACCCTTCCAGCTATTTGTTCATCTAATTTGTCTTTCTACATCTGTATTCACTTGCATTTGGCACCATGAATAATACAGCAATTTAGAAGTCTTACTTGTTAATGTTCTACCAATTTCCCTAATTCAAAGTTTGTGAGAAGATTTGTAGCTCGGGTGCTTGTTGCTGTGGTTCTGTTCGCCGAGCTGGAAGTTTTTGTTGCAAACGTTTCGTCCCCTGTCTAGGTGACATCCTCAGTGCTTGGGAGCCTCCTGTGAAGCGCTTCTGTGGTGTTTCCTCCGGCATTTATAGTGGCCTGTCCCTGCCGCTTCCGGTTGTCAGTTTCAGCTGTCCGCTGTAGTGGCTGGTATAATGGGTCCAGGTCGATGTATTTGTTGATGGATTTTGTGGATGAGTGCCAAGCTTCTAGGAATTCCCTGGCTGTTCTTTGTTTCGCTTGCCCTATAATGGTAGTGTTGTCCCAGTCAAATTCATGTTGCTTGTCGTCTGCGTGTGTGGCTACTAGGGATAGCTGGTCGTGTCGTTTCGTGGCTAGTTGATGTTCGTGGATGCGAATCGTTAGCTATCTTCCTGTTTTTCCTATATAGTGTTTTGTGCAGTCCTTGCATGGGATTTTGTACACTACGTTAGTTTTACTCATGCTGGGTATAGGGTCCTTCGTTTTGGTGAGTTGTTGTCTGAGAGTGGCTGTTGGTTTGTGTGCTGTTATGAGTCCTAGTGGTCACAGTAGTCTGGCTGTCATTTCAGTGATGTTCTTGACATATGATAGTGTGGCTAGTCCTTTGGGTTGCGGCATGTCCTCGTTCTGTTGTCTTGAAGAAGGGCTCATGCCCGAAACGTCAATTCTCCTGCTCCTTGGATGCTGCCTGACCTGCTGCACTTTTCCAGCAACACATTCTTGCTGTACTGCTCCAAGGATTCTTTGCCCTCACCAATCAACAGAATGGAAGTCTGTTCTTCACCTCATTCAATAAGCTACCAGGCTCTTGGGTGCCTTTCTTGTGTATCTCCACAGCAGGAAAGGCAGAGGGACCTGACACTGCCGGGACCTTGCAGTGTTCATGCTACTGACATTAGATTTCAAACAACAGACACCACCTCAGATGCAGCAAGCCAGCAGCCAACTCTCACACTGTATTCCACTGTTGTTAGTGAACACATGACCCAGAAAGGAAAGCTAACACCTTCTTTGATGTCAGCAATCTGGAGGTGATGGTAGAGGACATAGTGGAGAACAGGGCCATCCTTTATCCAGCTAACTGCTGCAGAAGGCCTACCACAAGACACAGACAGCCTGGAAACAGGTAGCAGCCCCTTGAAACAGTGCTGCGTCCCAGGTTCAAAAGAATGGCCAACAGTGCAGGAAAAAGGTTAATTATCATTTCACAAGTTAAATGCTACCATCTTCTGTGTTAACTCACACTCATGGGGTCATCATTCCATTTAATTTTGCCGATGCATAGGTGTCCCGCCAAGCCTTGTTCAATATTGTTCTCACTGTTGTATGCATCATGCCTGCCTAACATCACTCATCAGTTCATCCTTCTAAAATGCTATCCTTCCTGCCATCTGCACTTCCTACTCATTCACTGAGGGCACCTTTCTATTCCTCCTACTCCTGCTTCACCTTAATTACTGTTCCATCCACTTCCATCATGCACAAACATGCCTGATGAATGTTTGGCCTACTATCTGGACAGATATTTCCAGAGTAACCCAAATGACTTATCTGTAATCTTGGTTGCACCTGACCTGCAATACTGACCAGGGCCCATACCTTAGACTGCAAGGACTCTAATGGATCAAAGCAATTGAATGACCATTATCATCCCTCAAGATTGGAATCAGATGAGTCCCATAACTAACTGGGGTGACACCTCCTCACTGACTGTAATTCTCCTTCACTCCAATAAGAATTGCACCATCTTTACATATAACCATTTGTTTGAAATACATGCAGTGTTTATTGTATAGCTGTAGGTACGACTATAATGAAACACTGCCATATTGTGATAGTTCTCTCTTTGACTGTTTACAATGCTCCCCACCAAGACAAGGGCCTACCCCTCCCTCATGCTGAAGCACAATGTAAGACGTAAAGCTTGCTGACCTGCAACTGAGCACTGAAGACTCTGCTTTTTAATGCACAATGTGAGTTACACAAGTTGGAAGCCTAAAAGTAACTGTAAAGTGAAGGAGTGTTAAGAAAGCAAGATAAAAGCCATACGATAGATCCTGTAGAGAAATATGAGATGTGTGTATGCCCCTGCAGAAGCATGCAATTAATAGGTTGGTCAAAGTTTGTGAGAAGATTTGTAGCTCGGATGCTCGTTGCTGTGGTTCTGTTCGCCGAACTGGAAGTTTTTGTTGCAAACGTTTCGTCCCCTGTCTAGGTGACATCCTCAGTGCTTGGGAGCCTCCTGTGAAGCGCTTCTGTGGTGTTTCCTCCGGCATTTATAGTGGCCTGTCCCTGCCACTTCCGGTTGTCAGTTTCAGCTGTCCGCTGTAGTGGCCGGTATATTGGGTCCAGGTCGATGTGTTTGTTGATGGAGTTTGTGGATGAATGCCATGCTTCTAGGAATTCCCTGGCTGTTCTTTGTTTCGCTTGCCCTATAATGGTAGTGTTGTCCCAGTCAAATTCATGTTGCTTGTCGTCTGCGTGTGTGGCTACTAGGGATAGCTGGTCGTGTCGTTTCGTGGCTAGTTGATGTTCGTGGATGCGGATCATTAGCTGTCTTCCTGTTTGTCCTATATAGTGTTTTGTGCAGTCCTTGCATGGAATTTTGTACACTACATTGGTTTTGCTCATGCTGGGTATCGGTGAGTTGTTGTCTGAGTGTGGCTGTTGGTTTGTGTGCTGTTATAAGTCCTAGTGGTTGCAGTAGTCTGGCTGTCAGTTCGGAAATGCTCTTTATGTATGGTAATGTGGCTAGTCCTTTGGGTTGCGGCATGTCCTCGTTCCGTTGTCTTTCCCTTAGGCATCTGTTGATGAAATTGCAAGGATATCCGTTTTTGGCGAATACCTTGTATAGGTGTTCCTCTACAATAGGTTGGTCCTCAAGCAGGTGTATTGTTGTGAGACCAGTGGTTACAGATGACAAGGAACTTGATCGCCAAGGGACATAAAGGGCCATTCTCCTGAAGGTACTATTGTATAAAGTCTGAAATCAGTGAGCTATAACCACCAGGTCACCACGCTGACTTTCATTACTCATGTCATTCCAGAGAGGGGCCAGTGTGATCTTATCTATCAATTGCTTCTGAATGGAAATATCCAAGCATTTCGAAAGATAAAAATCTAATCATTCTTGTTAAGTGAACATCATGAAAAACATGATTTTTGATTGAAGGAGTGTGATGCTTAAGATTAAGTAAACTGGCATGATATTCTCGAAACAGGTTCATTAAAACTGGGACTAATGGATCTGCCACTTCCACAGTAACCCATGGCACTAAAGGACTAATATATCTCCTTTTTCATGCTGAGTTGACCCCTTCACACTTGATCAGATCCTGACTGATTTCTGTGCAATTCTGCAACTGACTTACTGTGACTCCCTGGATTGGTTGGCGAGGACCTACAGTACTGACCAAGTCCCTTTTCCTGGACTGTTTTGAGACATACCTAATGACGCTGACCACCCCATATGGTCACTGACAATATCCAAGCCCTTGGACTGATTTCATATTCTCCTCTTGACTGACGATGGTGACACCCCAATTGAAGACAGCCCTCCTTGACTTGATCAAGGACAGTTCCCTCTGACGTTGAGACATGCCATTTGATTGAAGCACACCACATGCAGTTTAGACACTGACGTAGCACACTGCCTTACAGTGACATATTCACCCTTTTCAATGACCATTGCTGACAATCTTGACAAACTGCTTAACTTTGTATCTGTGCTAAACACTGAGGCATGGCAGAGGTAGCAATGCTATGAACATCCAAGAGAGCAAGTGAGGAACCCTGAAAAGCACACTAGTCCAATCCATGAGTTGGCTGTTTGTTGATACACGTGAAGTGAACTGGCGGCAGCATTGCAGTTAAAGGTGCCAGTCTGCTCCAAAACGTGGCATTGAAGGGGAGAACTCTGTTCTATATGGGTTGGAGATATACTATAATGATGCAATGAAACTGGCACGAATCCAACCTTTGTGAATGGATGAGGGGTAGTTACTGCTTATGGGGAATTGCTGTCCAAGCTGGAGGCAATGAGGAGGAAGAGGTGATCTCCAGTCTGATGTTTATGTCAGGAATTGCTGTTAACTAGTTTCTCTCCAGTATGTGGGAGAATATGAAAATGTATATCAATGAGGTCAAGTTAGGTAATAATGTTCAAATGACTTTTGCCACTCCCTCACATGATTCTAACCTTGCTATTCAAAATTCAGTTGCAGAATCAGACTTTTTTTTGTTTGACTTGTCCTTGTACTAAAATTGGAACAGAGACAGTTTAAAGTAATCAAATTTGAAGAAAAAAAATATATATATCTCACAAGAACCAACCATCCAGGTGATGAGAAATCAATATTGTAGAAATTGAGACATCAGCATAGCTTTCCACAAAGTGGAATGATTAGCTTCCATGTTATTTCATAATTATGAACAGCAATGAGGAGATTCATTTAAATGTTAGATTTCTACAAAATTAATTCATTTATTTCATTTCCATTAAATTGATTAATTCCACCCAAATTGTTGGCTAGAATAATGACATTCTGTCTGAGAAATATATTTAGAGAATGGTTAAGCATTGCTTCTCTAGTTTGTGCTTTGAATTCAACCTCAAGCATGTAAATATGTATCACAAATCTGTTATGACAAGCAGGAAACATAGATATACTGTTTCATTTAAGGAAAACTGGCATAGTCTCTGCACTGCCAGAGATCAGAAGCAGACAAATCCCTCTTAGCCTGACAAACTCAATAACATTCCAACATTAATTAGACAAAAAAGGGGGTAATTTGTCCTGCTGCCCTTTTAAACACACACACATTCATGATCTGGTGACAGCAAGACTGGGTGGATAATCACAAATTGACCACCAGACAAACCTACATAACTACAATCAAAGCACCAAATCAACTCTCTACATTTGAATATTCATGTACATATTGAACTGTTAAATAGACCAAAAAATTCTACGTTTGTTGCCATGGCTCCAGCTAGAGGGAAGCTGTTTGTCCACCATGACGACAGATAACTAATGTGTGAGAGACATGCAGCACTGGAATGAATGTGCAGAGAGAGTTTTGCATGTGGCATATGAACACTGTTATT